>NW_005200861.1:257221-281237 GCF_000372725.1 Emiliania huxleyi CCMP1516 | reverse complement strand
GGACGAGGGACGCGTGGGTGTGCGGTCGAGAGTGCGCCTCGAGCGGTGCGTCGAGCATCGAGTCGAGGGCGGCGTCGAGCGCAGCGCCGAGGGCGAGGAGGGTGTCCATCCGCTTGGTCTCCGCCTCGTCGGCGGCGCCGGTGTTGAGGGCGGCGCCCATCGCGAGCGCCGCCTCGAGCGGATCCTCTATCATCTTCGCCATCCCGATCTCCGCGTTGATCACGTCCTCGGCAGGCGCGGGCACCGCGCCGCCCGACCAGTCTTGAAACATTGGGTCGGGTGGGAACTCGACAGAGGTGGTGGTGAGCGCGTCGTTGAGCGTGCCCAGCGACTCGGCAGCGGCCGTCGATTGCGCGGCCCGCCGCTGCAGCGCCCCAGCTGCTCCTGTCCCCGCACCGCCCTCTCTCGCCGCGCCGCCCGCACGGCCGGAGCCGCCCTGATTATGATTCCCCAGGAGCAGGGCGGCCGCCGTGGCCCGGGCCGCGCCAGCGGCAGCGGGCTGCTGCCGCGGCGGCAGCGGGGAGGAGGAGGAGGAAGCGGCGGCGATGCAGATGCCCAACATTTCACAACATTTGGGCGGTCACGGCTGCTGGACGCCGTTCAGGAATTCAGGAAAAAAATCCGCACGCGACCGGCAGTGTGGCGAAGGCAGCTTCGCAGCTTCGAATTATAGGATGGATAAAGCGCCTGTTCACGGCATGGAGGGTGAGCCACGATGAACGTAGAGCCGAACGGGGGGAAGCCGGGGAAGACGACTCCGAGGAAGACGAAACACCAGTGGTAATCCCGTCGTCAGCTGTCACGATGCACCCGAAGGGAACCCCAGTGCCAAAACCGACCGTGGAGGTACAAGTGTTCGAAGAGAGAGTGGACCTGAGCAACGATAGAGAGAGATTTTTAGAAGCCTTCTCTTCTCGTGCAACGATATGACTTGGCGGCAAATGATCGCAGTGGGCGTCAGAAGAGTCGTCCTTGCGCGAGGAGAGCTCGATAAACTCGAGGGGCCAAAATATGCCGCCAGGAGGGCAGAGTTGCGCCGAAAGGCGGGAGAAGCCGCGAGAGCAAGGGATCGGCGGGCGGCGGCGGCGTCGCAGTACGCAGAACGAGGCAGAGGAGAGCGACGCGACAGAGGGTAACTTGGTGAAGGAAATCGAAGGACAACAACAAGAGAGAAGGCAGTGCGATAGCAGTGCGATAGGCCTCGACGCGGGCACACGATGCAGGCCGAGGCGAACCTCCGATCGACGCTGGCGGCGGGCACTCAGCACAGCGTCTTCATCGACGGCGTGGGCCGGCTCTTCTCGTCCGGCAACGATGAGATCGAGGTCGGCGATGATCTCGACTCAGAGGAGGCCCTGGCTGTCAATGGGCTGCTCGGTCACGGCGAGGGCGTGACGCGGCTCAACACGCCGACCATCCTTCCGTCGATGCTGGGAGGCGAGCTCGCCGATAGCGCGTCGGCGGGAGAGATCCACAGCCTCGCCATCGCCGCCGACGGCAGCGTTTGGAGCTGGGGCTGTGCATGCCGGCTGGGCCACGGCGACGACGAGAATCAGCTGCAGCCGAAGAAGATCGAGGCCTTCGCCGGGCAGCGCGTCATCGCTGTCTCGGCGGGGTCGAATCACAGCCTCGCCATCACCGCCGACGGCGCTGTGTGGACCTGGGGCTTGGACGGCCGCCAGCTGGGCACGTCCGACAACCTGCTGCCCAAGAAGATCGAGTCCATGGCGGGGCAGCGCGTCGTCGCTGTGGCGGCGGACCTCAAGCACAGCCTCGCTCTCACTACCGACGGCGGGGTGTGGAGCTGGGGCGGCGGACTCTATGGCGTGCTGGGCCACGGTGACCACGAGGACCAGCTGCTGCCCAAGAAGATTGAGGCCTTTGCGGGCCAGCGCGTCGTCGCCGTGTCGGCGCAAAACAACATGAGCGTCGCCATCACCGCCGACGGCGCCGTCTGGTCGTGGGGCCTTAACCACGGCCGCGGCGTGGTGCTGGGCCCGACGAGCCGACCCTGCTGCCCAAGAAGGTCGAGGGCCTGGCTGGCCAGCACGTCGTCGCTGTGTCAGCTGGAGACTTGCACAGCCTCGCCATCACCGCCGACGGCGCCGTCTGGAGCTGGGGCCGTGGAACCTTTGGCGAGCTGGGCCACGGCGACGAGAAGGACCAGCCGCCCAAGAAGATCGAGGCCTTGGCTGGCCAGCGCGTCGTCGCCGTGTCGGCGGGACACCACCACAGCCTCGCCCGCACCGCCAACGGCAGCGTCTGGAGCTGGGGCGGTGGAGGAGACGGCGTGCTAGGCCACGGCGACGAGCAGAACCAGCTGCTGCCCAAGAAGATCGACATCGAGGAGTGGGTGGTGCGGCCGACCCCCAAGAAGAGGACGCGAGCCTCGGCGGCGTCTCCCAAGACGGCATCGGTCTGAGGACGAGGACGAGATCGAGGACACGTTCACTCGAGCACGCTCGTGCCTCTCGGGAGGAGACTGCTGCTGTGGCTCTGTGGAGCAGGAGCTGGACGAGGATGGATCGGAGACACGCGTATGATCTCCAACTCGTGGGGGCCGCGGAGTTGCGGCTAGCGTTCGCATGGGCTCGCTCTCCCCGATCGCCCGCCACGCCGCCCCCGCCGCTGTCCGCTGACTGTTGCCGGCATGTCCATGTGCGTTGCCTCACGCGCTCGGTGACGGGGACGTACACGCGAGAGTCCCGCTCTCTCTCTCTCTCTCTCTCTCTCTCTCTCTCTCTCTCTCTCTCTCTCTCTCTCTCTCTCTCTCTCTCTCTCTCTCTCTCTCTCTCTCTCTTGGTGAAATATGTCTCTATGGTATACGCGGCGCTCCAGGCAGGAGCGGAGAGTAGGTTGGAGGAAGGGCACACACAATACGCAAACGATGGCTTGGGCTGTGTGTGGGCTGGTCGCGGTGGGGGATATGGTGCTTGTTTATGGTCCTCATTTCCCCCACTCACCACTCCCAACCGGCAGGGCCTCACGGGGCAATTTTGAATGCCTCTGCCATCGCTCAGGTCCCAAACCATGTGCTCGTCCGCGCAGGGAGGGCTCGGTCGCGCCCCCCCCAGAGAGCAGAGTGAGGTGTTCGGACTGAGCGACGGCAGGACCCTTTGAAATCATAAACTGCGACGTCCGTGAGGCCCCTACGGCCGGTGGCAGTGAGTGGGTGAAATTGGAGGGCCATAAACTACCATCACGCCGCCCATCGGACCCGCCCTCCTCCACCCCAAACACAGTCCAAACCGGGGCCCCGGCGGCGGCCGGCGCGGCGGCGGCGACGCACGCCGGCGAAGCACCATCAAGCTGCTGTACGGCCTCGGCATCGCCTACCCAGGCTTAGCTAGACTGAGACATATTGTGCACACGGTCTGTTTCTACAATATATACACTAACACTGTACCTCCCAGAGCTCGTCCCGGTCCATTACGGCCATCCTCGTCCTCCGGCGCCGGGCTCCGCCGGCCAGTCGCCCGCCAGATCCGGCTTCGTCGGGAGGGCGTCGTCGCGGAGCACCATCGCGAAGAGTGCGGATTTGGAGCGCTACACTGGGGACCCCAACGCGACCGCCTCGCAGATGGTGAACGAGCGGCAGTCCTCCGTCCCGCTCGGCGGGCCGCCATCGGCGGGGCACCGCCGCGGCTGCACGGCTGTGCACACGGCCTCCGGGACGCCGTACGAGCCGCCGGCCTCCTCTCCGGCCCCTCTGACTGGCGCCGCCGCTCGAAGGAGGCCCTGCGGGCGCTCTCGCCGCAGCATCACCTGCGTGCCGCCACCTGCCCAGCGGACGGCCCCCGTGTACGCCGCGCCGGCGCTCCTCGTCGTGTCGTTCCAGCGGACGCCGTCGAGCGACCATGCGTGGCCGCCCGCCTCGGTCGCCCCGTTGCCCGCGTGGCTGAGGACGTGCAGCACCTCTGGCCGCGTGCCGTCCTCCGAGGCGGGCGCCACCCAGCCCCACGTGTCCTCGACTCGCGAGCTCAGCACGGGCGAGGCTGGCCGGAGGCGGGAGCATGGCCCATCGAAGCGAGCGCACCGCGCGACGCCCACGGCCTGCAGGTCGCCGCCGCGCCCCTTGTAGAGCATCAGCACCGTGCCATTGCGCAGAAGGAGGGGCGTGGCGTTGCTGACATCCTCATAGTCCCAGTCGCCGGCGGCTCGATCGCCCGGCCCGAGCAGGGGCGAATCGCGCCGCGCCCACGGCCCCCAGAGCGAGGCCGACGTGGCGAGCCCGACGCGGCGAGTAGCGCGGTCGCCCGTCCTCGGGTCGACGCGCCGCGTGCAGTTTGGGTGCGTGCCGTCCCGCGGGTCCCAGGTGTTGGCCGAGCCCATGTAGTAGAGCGCCCACAGCCATGCGCCTCCCGACCGGACGCGGTGGATTGTCGGGCCGTGCACGCCGCCCGAGTCCCAGTGCGGCGGCGAGCGGGGAGCCAGCGCCACGCCCGCTCGCTCGTAAGGCCCGAGCGGGTGAGCGGCAGTCAGGTGGACCACCCGCGAGTTGGAGCAGTAATGCAAGACGCCGCAGTCGCCAGTCATCTCCGACGCAAACATGTGGACGGTCGATCCGTCTCGGATGGGCGAGCCGCCCCACGTCCACGAGCGGGATCGGAACGCTCTCCTCGCGCCGGCGGCAGACCAGCTGACCTGTCCGCAACGCTCGCCGGCCCAGCCGGGGTGGCACTCGCAGCCGCCGGAGACGCAGTCCCCGTTGAAGCCGGCGCAATCGGCCGCGGTGGAGCAGGCGGCAGGCATTTTCCGTCGAGACGGGTCATGGGAGTGGCTCGACAACGATGGGCGGAATGACGGCAAACGCTGGTTCGTACCTAGGTACCGCCTCAGCGGAGCTGGGAATATTGCAATAGGACCGCCGCAAGCGGCGTGGCGTGGAGCGGTTGAGCATTCCTCCGGGGGACCCTCTGCGCCGGGGAGGCGTTGTTGGAGGCTAGGACGCAAGCGTCCGTCGCCCTTTTCAAACTCGGGGCCCACTCCGCTACGCTCCGACCCGAATTTGGAGGGAGGGCCTGAAAGTTTAACCCTTTTGCTTCATAGTGGTCATGGTGACCAAATCTCGATATATCTCCAGTCGTAGCGGTGGAACTCTAAAACGTTCGTACCAGCCAGGGTTCCGGCCCCTAGCCAGATAGGGGGTCTGCGCTCTTACCTACCACGCGCGAAAACGCCCTACCTGTCTACCTATCCCCAGGCCGCGCAGCGAAGCGAAAAAAGACGAAAATAGGGGGTACCTACCTATTGCTCTTTGCGGGGCCCTCTGGGGCGGTCAAAACCGGACCTACCTACCTATTGCAGAGGCGCCAGCCGGTGGGAACAGACCCCCTATCTGGCTAGGAGCCGGAACCCAGGAGTCCAGGCTCAGAAAGAATTCAAAAAACGGGATCAGACAGAGAAGGCGAGACGGCGGCGAAGCCGCGGCCGAAGAAGTATAAGAGGGGAAGGCGGGCTCCGCAGCCGACGGCGACGCCTGACCATCGGAAAGCGAACAGGAGGGAGGACCGGGAGGAGAGGGGAGCCCCTTCGGATGGGGGGTGGGGAGATCGGGCGGAGGAGCCCTAAGTGGCGATGTCGGGTGAGAGTGACGTCATGCTCGTGTCTGGTGTTTACTAGCTCCGAGTAGAGGGGGCGTTCCGCAGCTAGGGGACACCCAAAGCGCAGAACCAACCCTCGGAGACCTGTGTTTACCGTTTACGGCCCTTTCCCTGCGAACGCGCACCCCCCCCAGGGCTAGGGCTCTCTAGCCCGTAACCCGATGCCGATCATCCGGCCCGCTGTGGGTGCGCTTCTTAGCTCCCCGGCCCTGGATGTGAGGTTAATGACTGCACTCCAAGTGCTCCAAGTGCCCATGGAGCGTCCGAGAACATCCAGAGAGCCGTGAAAGCACGCCGTGAATCGACGCGCCCTGCCTAGGTGAGGCACACACTGCCCAGGACTACGTGCCTGCCCTTCTCTCCCACCCTGCTGCACGCCACACCGGCGGTCGGTCCTTTCTGGCCACGCCGCCGCGCGCGGCAGGCCGCAGCCCCGCGGCGCTCCGACGCTCGCGGCGCGGCGCGGCGCGCACGGGGCTGCGGCCGCTGCGACGGCGGCTGCGCTGGCGGGACTCACGGAGACTCTGGCCCACACCCTGTACGAGCTAGAGTCACCCGATTCGGCCCGCGGGAGATTGTGTGGGTGTGTTTGGAGATTGATACGTGACGGAGGGGTTATTTTGCGATGGCCGATGCAGGCGGCCGACCTCTCAACCAAGCTCGAGAGGCTTCAGACCGGGGTATCCGCGATAGATATTGCGCCCTTTCTCCTCAACGGCTATCCCTCCCTGCTTCTAGAAGTATGTTTTTCTTTTGCCAGTCCGCGCCAGTCTGCGCCCTTGTCGTGCCAGTGTGCTGTGAGAGAGGCGGGTCCAGATTCTTTTGCGAGTCCCGTGCCCAAAGAAAGAAAAAAGAAAACGCAACTCAGGGGGGGGGTCTAAAATTCCTGTGTTAGTGCCAGTCAGTGCGCGCCAGTCCCGTGCCTAGTGTAAAGAAAGAAAGAAAACAGAGAACGCAAGGGAGGGATCGGCCTAGTAAAGAAAGAAGGAAAGAAAACGGAGACCTCCGGGCCCAGTGTTGTGCGAGGGAGCCTCCGCTGGGGCGGCGCAGGGCGAGCTGCCGGCCTTGGTTGCTGTAACGAGAGCGATGATCGCCGTGCTCCCGGCTGCGGGCAAGGCAGCGGCGGCGCTCGTGGTGGCGGCCGATGTCGCGTCGCGGCTCCAGCGGTCCGTCCCCGCCTGGACGATCGGCAGCGACGCCGAGGAGGTCGCGGAAGCTGTGCGCAAGGTCGCTGGCGATGCGTCCTTCTGGCCGACGCCGTGGCTCGGCGGTCTCTTCAGTGGGCACCTGCAGACGATCTGGTACGGCCTCAACATCTTCTCGCCTCAGATCGCGCACCGCGAAGATGTGTGGCGCACCGCAGACGGCGGCACGCTCGCGCTCGCGTGGCCTGACGTGCCGGCCTCCGTCGCAGCCGACGCGCCCATCGTCCTCATCCTGCCGGGGCTCTGCGGGAGCATTGCGGGCACGGCGCACACGCTGCGCGCCATGATCTCGCAGGGCCTGCGGCCGGTGGTGCTGCACGCTAGGGGCTGCGGCAGGCCGCTCACCTCGCCGCGCTTCAGCCTGTTTGGGTCGACCGAGGACCTGCGCGAGGCGCTGATGCGCATCCTCACGCAGCGGCCGGGCGCGAGGCTCCTGCTGCACAGCATCTCAGCCGGCACAGCGCTCATGGTGCGGTACCTCGGAGAGGAGGGCGCGGCCACGCCGGTCGCCGCTGCCTTTGCCAACTGCCCTGGCTACGACATCTCTGTCTGCCTCTCCCGCTGCGGCGCGCTGTACGATTCGGCCTTCTACATCGGCGTCCTGAAGCGGCACTGGCTGCGCGGTCAGAACGGCGCCGTGCTGCGCCGCGCCGCCCCGGAGGTGTGCCGCCGCATGGAGGAGAGCAGGGACATGCACAGCTTCATGGTTGCCGCCTCGCCGTTCGCAGCCGCGCCAGAGGCGCCGCCAAAGGAGGGGCTGGGCTCGCCCGCCTCCGTCATCGGACGCGGGATTGGCAGCGTGCCTCCGGCGGCCGCGAGAACAGAGGCGCGGCCGAGGGCGCAGACGTGGAGCCCCGGCTCCTCTCGTGCCGCCGCCCGGCCCTCCGACGCGAGCAGCGGCGTCCTCGAGGCAGACGCCAGCACCGTCGCCAACGCGATTGCAGCCTACCTGGGCAAGATCTCCCCCAGATCTCCCCCAGATCTCCTCAGATCTTCCCATAGGCGTTTGCAGCCTACCTGAGCCGCTGCAACCCGATGGGCGTCGCGCACCGCATCACGGCGCGTGAGTCATAATTCAGTATTGGCGAGGGGTGTGGCACACTGCAGCACGGCGCGTGATTGAGAGTTCATAAGTCAGAGGTGATGCGGGGCGTGGCACACCGCAGCACGGCCGCGGTGGGTGGGGTGGTGGGGTTGTGTCCAACACTGACCTCCCAATCTTTGCGACTCGTCCGCGCCGCCAGGTGCCGATCCTGATCTTGAACGCTGACGACGACCCGGTCTGCAAACCCCGCAACGTCGACGACAACGCGCCGGCGCTGCTAGGCGGTCGCTCTTGCCCGAGGGCCGTGCTGCTCCGCTACGGCAAGGGAGGCCACTGCTGCTTCGCCCGAGGCCTGACGGCCGCCCGGTGGGCCGACCAGCTCAGCGCGGCCTTCTTAGCGGAGGCGACGACCGGCGCAGCGCTGGACGAGTGAGGACGCGGAGCGCATACCGTACCTGGCGCATACACCCACACGCGGGTTTTTGGATTGGCTCGTCGCTCGACGCGCAGAGGCTGATATAAAAACCTCGCCGCTCGATACACCGCGCACGGCGCGGGGCCTCTGCCCTCTGGTGTGCCGTCGGTTCGCGCCTCCGCACTCGATCTCGAACTCCCCAACCCCCAAGTCCACTCCAGCCGACTTCCGAGGTCCGACGCTCCGTCGCCGCGGCTGGTGCGGGCCGCGACCCTCGGCGAGGACCGCGAGGTCCCTCAGTCCGACAGAGCTCCGGAGTGTGCGGGTGGGTAGGCCCTAAAACGGCGGGAGGGGTAGGTAGGGGTGCCGCTGTAGGGGGTGTGGAGGGGTCGGGAGGGCCTGCGGAGGGCGGGAGTAGAGCTGTCAAACGTTAAATGTGGGCCAACAGTTGCACTATTGTTGGCTGAAGTACTCAACGTTGCTGTTTCTGTTTGTTACTCGTGTACTGTTGTTACTGTTGTTCAGTGCACAAAGTGGTCAGCACTCTGGGGGGAGGCGGAGGGCCTAGGGGGTACCCGTGCGGGGGGGAGATGGGGTTCCCCAGCCCGCCGCAGGCCAAGATTTTTCTTTTTTTGCGAGATTTTTCACTTGTTTTTCATGGGAATTCGCGGTACTTGCGGCCATGCTATCACGCCTTGCGACAGCCCCTGTCGGCGCTGCTGACCGTGCCCAGCTGCACAATTGACCGCCTGCATAGCTCACGGCCTTAGTATCCAGCATCACCCCGTTTTTGCCCATTTACGGTCATCCGTCAAAATATCTGAAGATCCTACTATAGGATTCTCCCCAAACCTTGCTCAGCTGATCCAGCCTGGGGGGAAGGCCAGCCCTGGGCAAAGAAACCAGTACCTCAACCGGCTTCCCTGAGCGTCACAGCTCGGTGATCGCGCCGGCCGGACACCACTGTAACGTCCGTTCCGGGCATTTGAACGCGACCTTCGGGGGCAAAGACATGGGCTCTATGGCTCAGACTGGACTCCTCTTGGTCCCTTCTGATGCCCTAGGCCACACCTGGGCCTTACCTGGGGCGCTAGGGGGCGGGCAGGGTTTGCCCCCCCAAACTGGCCCGAAGAACCTTAACACTAGCAACACTGTTCGGCTCTTAACGTTTGACAGCTCTAGGCGGGAGTGTGGACCGTGAGACCTAAAGAGCCCTCCAGCTCCACCGAAGGAGGTGTCCGGTCAGGCGGCAGGGCCCAGGACGCAGGAGGGCACTCGGAGGGGTGGGGCTGGCGGCTGGGAGGGCTGGTCAAAACAGCGAGGCGTAGGAGGGCTCGTGAGGGCTTGGGAGAGGTGGAGAGCAGGAGAGCTCTCGGAGGGGTCGGAGGGCTGCCTCGCGCGGAGGGCAGAGAGGCACGAGGGTGGCGCTGGTGGGCTCGGGAGGGGGGGCTCGGGAGAGCTCACAAGGGATGGAGTGCCCGGAGGGCTCGGAGGGGCGAGCCGCCGAGCCGGGCTCGGGGGTCTCGGAGGGCTCGGAGGGCTCGGAGGGCTCGGAGGGCTCAAGGATCGACCCCTCCCCGAGCCCTAATGGAGCCCTCCAGCCCTCCAGCCCTCCGAGCCCTCCGAGCCCTCCGTGCTCCGAGCCCTCCGAGCCCTCTTGGGGGGCAGTCACATAAGCCGCGAAAGGGTTTTTTATCTTTTTGCGACCCCTCCCGGAGGGCCCTTCCGACCCCTCTCGAGGCCTCCCGTCACGAAGATCCTCCCTTGTCCGACCGTCCCTCCTGAGCCCTGGCTGTCAGGCTGTCAGGTGCTGTCAGGTGATCTGTCGGGCTGTCGGGCAGCCGTCAGGCATTGTCCGGTGCCTCTGTCAGACCAGCTGTCAGGTGCTGTCAGTGCTGTCGGGTGCTGTCGGGTGCGTGCCTGACAGTCGAGGTGCTCTGTAGCTGTCGGGTGCTGTCGGAGCTGTCGGGTGTTGCTGTCAGACGCTGTCGGAGCTGTCAGAGCTGTCAGGCTGCTGCTGCTGTCAGACGTTGGGCTGTTGCTGTCAGGTGCTGTCAGGTGGTGCTGTCGGGGTGCTGTCAGGCTCTGACACACACCAGCCACACTTATGACACTATCAAGAGGAGACCAGCAGGACTCTACTACACATACTCTCAGCCTCTCCTCCTACACGGCGTGATCACGCCGGCGGCGGCGGCCGCCTGGGGAGCGCATATGGCGGCGCAGGCGCAGGCGGCGGCGGCGGCACAGACGGCGGCGGCCACCCCCACCCAGACGCCGTAGGCATATGACTGTAGGGCCCCAGAAGGCTAGCTGGTAGCTTCATTTGTAGTAGCACAGCCGCCGGTGCTAGAGAGGGGTCCCCGCAGACGCGCAGAGGTGTGGGACGGAAGGGTTGAGAGAGAGACCCATGACCATCCCATGACTACATGGACCACACTCACATGTCTTTGCATGTACTAGTTTTGTTATACCCTCATGGGACACAAGAAAGAGGCTCTACGGGGTCTGACTGTGTACGGTCTGTGCTGCTGTCGGGCTGTCAGCGCTGTTGTCAGGCCACTGTGTGCTGTCGGGCTGTCGGGCAGCTGTCAGGCTGTCACGTTAGGGCCTGACAGCGACGGAGCACCTCGACTGTCAGACTCTGCTGTCAGGCTGTCAGATACGTGCTGTCAGACTGTCGGAGAAAGTGCTGTCAGCGCTGTCAGTCAGGCTGTCGGGCGGGCACTGTCAGGCGCTGTCCGGGGTTTGCTGTCAGGCTGTCAGACCAGGGCTCAGCGTCCCTCCGAGCCCACCCGGCGTCCGGGGAGGGGGTTAGCCCTGTGGAGCCCTCCCGACGCCGATCCGACGGGGACCCCTCCAGCCCTGTCTCTAGCCCTGTCTGTGGGCTGGCGAGCCCTTCGGTCGGAGGGGTGGATGGAAGTGGGAGGGCTCGAAGGAAGACGGAGGGCCCGGTAAACCCTGCTGCGTGGTCCGTCCGCTTCTGTGTGTGTCCGTGCTGAGCCGTGTGCGGTGTGGCGCCGCACACACGCCGCTGTCTCATGCCTCGACCCCGCCCTACTCGAGATCGTGTGTGTCCCACTCGTGGACGCCCGACGCTACGAGGCCCTGCTTCGTTCGTTTCCGCCCGGTGTACTACACAAGAGTGGCTCGCTCGCCCTCCCTCCCGTCCGGCGGCACACCTGCGACCTGGCGCTGGCCTCTTTCTATCGCAGCGCACTCGCCATCTGTGGCCTAGCGCAGCGCGAGCTCGCTCCATGCTCGGATTCCGGTCCCAGAGATAACGATGGCGAAACTTCCGCCGCCGCCGCCCCCGCGGGCCGACTCGCGCTGCCCGCTGCCGTCGCTGGCGCACCTGCGGGGCTCCGACTGGGCCAGTGTGTACGAGCCGTCCGACGACACGTACCTCCTCCTCGACGCCCTCGCCGCCGACCTCGCCGTGCTGCGCGCTGCGCTGCCCGGCGTCGTGCTCGAGCTCGGCTCGGGCTCCGGCTGCGTCATCACCGGGCTGGCCCAGATCCTGGCGCGCGGCGGAGTGCCGGCCGCGTCCGCCGCCCTCGTGGCCACCGACCTCAACGCGTCCGCCAACGCGGCGACCGCCGCCACCGCCGCCGCCAACAGCGTGCCGCTCGAGGTGGTGCGCGCCGACCTGCTCGGCGCAGTGCGGCCTGGGACGGTCGACGTGCTGCTCTTCAACCCTCCGTACGTGCCCACCTCGGAGGAGGAGGCGGCAAGTGGGCAGGCCGAGCGCGACATCTCCGCCGCCTGGGCGGGCGGGCCCGACGGTCGCGTGGTCGTGGACCGGCTGCTGCCTGACCTCGGCCGGCTGCTCTCTGCGAGAGGGGTGCGTCTACAGTCCGATGCGAACTAGAGACGAGGAGATCACATGCTGCCTGACCTCGGCCGGCTGCGAGAGAAAGGTGCGCTACCACCACCTCGTGTGTGTGTGGAGACGTTCCCCTCACCTGGCCTCACACCTCAGGTCTTCTACTTGCTCGGCGTGCGCGAGAACAGACCCGACGAGCTAGCGGCGCAGGTGGAGGCGCAGCACGGCATGCGCGCCGAGCTGATCGCTGAGCGGCGCGCGCAGAACGAGCGCCTCTTTGTGATGCGCTTCTCGCGGAGCCAACCTGCCTCCGCGTGAGCGCGCCCCCATGACGCATGAGGTGAGCTCCACCTGGCAGCGGTGAAGACTGCCTTCTTGGGCGGCGTCCGTTTTCTTGTAATCCTCCTTACTCCTGGTGTTAGATGTGACCGTCAGGAGGCGGAGCGCCGGCGGTCAAGTTTCCAAGCTCAGAAAGAAAAAAAGCTAAAAGGCAAAAGGGCGATGCCGATGGCGCGTTCCCCGCGACGAGAAGAGCAGCAACAGAGCCTCAGTTTCAGAGCCGTGAAAGCACGCCGTGAATCGACACGCCGTGAAAGCGCAGAACCAACCCTCGGAGACCTGTGTTTACCGTTTACGGCCCTTTCCCTGCGAACGCGGTAGGTAGGTAGGTAGAAAGGTGAAGAACAGCCAGGCTCGGACTGGACACCAACGCGGTATGCGCACCCCCCCCAGGGCTAGGGCTCTCTAGCCCGTAACCCGATGCCGATCATCCGGCCCGCTGTGGGTGCGCTTCTTAGCTCCCCGGCCCTGGATGTGAGGTTAATGACTGCACTCCAAGTGCTCCAAGTGCCCATGGAGCGTCCGAGAACATCCAGAGAGCCGTGAAAGCACGCCGTGAATCGACGCGCCCTGCCTAGGTGAGGCACACACTGCCCAGGACTACGTGCCTGCCCTTCTCTCCCACCCTGCTGCACGCCACACCGGCGGTCGGCCCTTTCTGGCCACGCCGCCGCGCGCGGCAGGCCGCAGCCCCGCGGCGCTCCGACGCTCGCGGCGCGGCGCGGCGCGCACGGGGCTGCGGCCGCTGCGACGGCGGCTGCGCTGGCGGGACTCACGGAGACTCTGGCCCACACCCACCGCCTCGCCGGCCCCTCTGCTGACGCCGCTCTTGCCCCCTCCCGCGCGCAGAGCACACCCCCCTCCTTCAAGAACCCCCAAAAACCCAAGTGCGCCGCCCACCCTGCCTCGCGCGGCCACCCCTCGCTGCGCTCTGCGGCAGCTGCTCCCTCTCCGGCCTGGCCGCCTCCGCCGAGCGTCGCCGTCCCGCGCGCGCAGAAAAAAAAAAGCATGCAGAACGCCTACGCCACCGCCTCGCTCTACGTTGGTGACCTCCACAACGAGGTCACTGAGGCTCTCCTCTTCGAGCTCTTCAACGCTGTCGGCCCCGTCGCCTCGATCCGCGTCTGCCGCGACTCGGTGACGCGCCGCTCGCTGGGCTACGCTTACGTGAACTTTCACTCCGTCGTCGACGCCGAGCGCGCGCTCGAGACGATGAACTACACTCTCATCAAGAACAAGCCGTGCCGCATCATGTGGTGCCACCGCGACCCGTCGCTCCGCAAGTCGGGGACCGGCAACGTCTTCATCAAGAACCTGGACAAGTCGATCGACAACAAGGCGCTGTACGACACCTTCTCCGCCTTCGGCAACATCCTCTCCTGCAAGGTGGCCACCGACGAGTCCGGCGCCTCCAAGGGCTACGGCTTCGTGCACTACGAGACGCAGGAGGCCGCGCAGATGGCTGTGACCCGCGTCAACGGCATGCTGCTCAACGGCAAGAAGGTCTTCGTGGGCTTCTTCGTGTCGCGGAAGGAGCGGTCGACGGACGAGAACGAGAAGGCCTTCACCAACGTCTTCATCAAGAACCTGCCCGTCGAGTGGGAGGACACCGAGCTCAACGAGCTCTTCGCCGAGTGCGGCACGATCAAGTCGTCGGTCGTGATGAAGGCACTCCCTAGAGACACTTCCTAGACACTTCCTAGAGACACTTCCTAAGTCGTCGGTCGTGATGAAGGCTGCCGACGGCAAGTCCAAGGGCTTCGCCTTCGTCAACTACGAGACGCACGAGGAGGCGGCCAAGGCGGTGGAGGAGCTCAACGGCAAGGAGGTGAACGGCAAGGCCATCTTCGTCGGCGCCGCGCAGAAGAAGCGGGACCGCGAGCGCGAGCTGCGCGAGAAGTTCGAGGCGCTCAAGGTGGAGCGCGCGTCGAAGTTCACCGGCATCAACCTGTACGTCAAGAACCTGGACGACGAGGTGGACGACGAGCAGCTGCGCGAGGCGTTCGTGCCGTTTGGCAACATCACCTCCGCCAAGGTGATGGTGGACGACAAGGGCGCCTCGCGCGGCTTCGGCTTCGTCTGCTTCGCCGTGCAGGAGGAGGCCACCAAGGCTGTGGCCGAGATGAACGGCCACATCCTCGGCCAGAAGCCGCTGTACGTGGCGCTGGCGCAGCGCAAGGACGAGCGGAAGAACATGCTCGAGCAGCAGCACCAGTCGCGGCCCGGCGGCGGCCGCATGTCGGGCGGCGGCGGCGGGCCGATGTACGGCCAGATGCCGCCGCAGATGGCGATGTACGGCCAGATGCCGCCGCAGGGGCCGGCGGGCGCGCGCGGCTTCATGTACCCGCAGCAGATGATGATGCGGCCGATGGGGCCGGGCGGCGCGTACCAGCCGATGGGGCAGATGGCCAACTACAACTACGGCGCCATCGCCATGGGCGGCCGCGGCGGCGGCCGCGGCGGCATGCAGGGCGGCCCGGGCGGCCGCGGCGGCAAGCAGGGCCGCGGCGGCGGCGGCATGCAGCAGATGGGCCCGGGCCGCGGCGGCGGCATGATGGGCCCGGGCGGTCCGCAGGGCCGGATGGGCAAGGGCGGCGGCCCGCGCGGCCCCGGCCAGATGCCCCCCATGGGCATGCCCGGCCAGCCGATGCCGATGGGCCCGCCCGGCGGCCAGCAGGGGCCGCCGCAGGCGCCCGGCCAGCTGAACGCGGCGACCCTCGCGGCGGCGCCGCCGGAGCAGCAGAAGCAGCTGCTGGGCGAGCGGCTCTTCCCGCTCATCCAGGCGCAGGAGCCCGCCATGGCCGGCAAGATCACCGGCATGCTTCTCGAGATGGACAACGGCGAGCTGCTCAACCTGCTCGAGTCGCCCGACGCGCTCAACGCGAAGATCATGGAGGCCATCTCGGTGCTGCAGATGCACACGGATCAGGCGGCCAAGCAGGAGGGCGCCGACCCGCAGTGAGCGCCGCGGCGCGCCCGTCGTCCGCGCGACGGCGGCTGCCGTGGATCCGCGCGGCGCGCCCCTCGCCCCGACGTCTTTGGGGGGCGAGGCGCGGAACGCTCTTCTGCCGGGCCCACCGGGGGGTGTGTCTTTCGCGGCGCATGCCAGCTTCTCCCGGCCCCCCTCTCTTGACTGAGGTAGCGCGGGGGCCGCGCACGACCGGCGTCAGCGATAAAGGGGTTCTCGCTGCGCCCATGCCGGGCTGGAGACGAAGGTGTGCGTCGAGGTTCCGGAGAGAGGGGCGTTCCTGGCCGCGCCGCGGGGCGTCCATGGCACAATTTGAAGGTGCAAGATCGTGCGTGAGGATGCGATTTTTTTGTCTTTTGCGCTCTTGAGAGAAAAACAACTAGCAGCAAAAGGGCCCCGCGACGAAATGCGAGCCTCGGGCTCGAGAGACAGAGAGGTGCGGCCCGCCCCCGGCCGCCGGCGCCGCCCCGCCCCGCGGCGCGGGGGGCGGGTTGTTGCACGAGTATGTATGTAACTAGTGAGACGACTCGAGATTGGTTCGAGATTGGGGCAGAGCGAGTGGGAGACTTTTCGGCGGGCGAAATGCGGCGGTTTGGATGCGTCCCCTTTGGGACGACCTGTTATGGGCCAAAAGCGTCGAAAATGTCCCAAAAAGCGTGTCTCGAGTTTGTGGCAGCCCCACAGCCGGCGCGCGCCGCCAGGAAGCACCGCTCGCGTGTCGGCGGCACTCCCTGGCACCCAGTGAGTGCCGCGAACCGACCAGACCGAACAGGCTCGATGCCGCGCTCGCTGTGGGGCTGCCACAAAGTCGCCGCCGAGCGTGCCACCGAAGGCGTCCCGGCGGAGGTGATGGAGTGTGAGACCTGAGGCTGCAGAGGTGACGCCTGAGGTACCGTCCCGTGCACAACGACTCAGCCGGCGACCGCCACGGGCTCAGACGAGACCTGTCGACGCGTTCCGGCTCAGCTTCACCATGGTCCTCGGGCGTCTGTCGACGTCAGGACCACCCATACAGCTCGAGGGTTTGAGGTCGCAAGAGCCAAGATGGTGGCGTTTGGACATCCCAACCATCCCACAAGACAGTCTGTAGGTGATGGCGGGACGGCGCAGTGTTTGTGGCTCTCGGCAGTAGGCACCTGCGGCACGGCCCCGCTGTCGGCTCTCGCGGGCTGCGGAACCGGCCCCAGAAGGGGACGGTCCGGGCGAGTGTGGCAGCTCCTGCGCTAGTATGGGCACCATCTATCACAACACTACTGACCCTGGCCATTAGAGCTGCCAGGGATAGCGTCAGGAGCCGGTAGGAGTCAAAACCCCTCATATTTGAGACATCGTGGCCCATATACTCGTGCAACAACCCGGGCGCGGGGCGGGGGCCAACGCGCGCCGCGCGGACGACCGGGGCAGCGCCCCGCCGCGGGCAGCGCACGCACACGCCGCCTCCGTCTGTTCGCCCGCTCCCACGAGCACGTACAGCCCGCCGCGAGGCCCTTACGCCAAGATCTCAGCTCCATCTCGCGCCCCAAGCTTTCCGTATGACCAGCTCGAGGTAGCCGGTCGTCTCGTCCACCTGACAGACAGAGCGGCGCGCCGTTCCGCACTATACGCGCGTACGCACTACCGCCGCCCCTCGCCTCCCGGCTGAACGTGAGCGCGGGCAACGCCGCCAGAATCACTTCCGCCGTCGTTGCCACCGTCGCCGCGCCCTTGATGTGCCCGCCGACGACCGAGCCGTCGGCGCGGGAGACCGCGGCGTGGAGGTGGAAGCCCTTGCCGCACTCAGAGATCGTGCCCACGAGAGAGACAATCTCGAGCGGCTCGCGCAGCTCGAGGAACTCGCATGCGCCGGCGAGCCGAAGCCGCAGCGCGGACAGCGAGCCCACACAAGTTGTTATCGACGCGGAGCTGAGACGCTGCCGCGCACAATAGCCTGCAAGCGCGTTCACCAGATCGTCGCCGCATCGCAGGCGCAGCGCGTGGTGCACCGCAGGCGAAGAGAGGACGCTGTTGGACCTAGACGCGGTGCGAGATCGGCGCAGCCAGCCCGAGGGCCGTGAGGACGCCCGAGTCGCGCAGGCGACGCCCGCGGATGCGATAACGATTGCGATCACGGCGCCAGGAGAGGAGAGGGCGACCATCACAAGGTGTGAGACCAGCTGGTGAGGCGGCACTGTCCGTTGTCCTGCGCTGTGCTAGTGGAGCTTTGGCGTCGGCACACCGCGGTGAGCGCGCTCAAGGTTTTTTTATGAGAGCGCCTTCGTTGTTAATAGTACAAACCCAATGGTCCTCTGCGAGCGGTCCTTCGTTGCAGTCGCACACACGCACACGCCACGCCGCACCGCGTGCCCGCCCACCGCCCTGCCCAGGCGGGAAAGAGATGGGGAGATGGGACAGCTTTTTTTATCGTTTAACGTAGAAATTTATCGATCAACACTTTCGATAGACCGAAAGTAAGATCGTTCGGTGCAGAAACCCCGGCCATGCCCATGTAACGCAATTGTGCTCGACTTTTTTGATTTTTTGGTCGAGAAGTGTCTCCAAGTCTTCTGGACCCATCGATGGCCGTCGCCTCGACGCCGCTCGTCGCGGCACCATCGTGCCCGGCCTGGGCGAAGCATCGTCGCGGGCGCCAGCCGCAGTTCGACGGCAAGCCGTGCGAGCCTGCCGAGGAGGAGGACATGTGGCTGTGCCTGGCCGACGGCCGCGCGCGCAGCACCGCCGACCTGAAGCGCCTGGCGACAGCCGCTCGGGTGCGAGCGAAACGAGCAAGAGATGCAGCCGCCGCGAACACGCGCGATCGGCAGGCGCGCGACCAGCGCCGCCGGCAGCGTGAGCAGCACGACCGGCGCGCAGCGCCGGCGGTCGCCAAGACCGTGCGCCCACAACGCGGCCAGTGCGGCTGCCCGGCGCACGCGGTGTGCGGCATGTGCGTCGACCAGGGCAAGCTCGCCGCGGCCGAGCAGGCGGCCATCGACCTGGAGACGCGCTTCCACGCCTCGACGAACGTCGTCATGGACCTGGAGCGGCCCGAGGACGAGACGGCGGCGCTGCTGCAGCGCTGCGTGCACGTCTCCGACGAGACGAAGCGGCGGCTGCTGGGCGAGTGGAGCGACGAGCGCATGGCGCACGCGCTGCCGCTGCACGCATGCGCCTCGTGCGGCGTGCGGGACCCGTCGCTGACGTACACGCGGGTTGACGTGTCGGCGCTGCCGCGTACTGTGTCTGTGCGCGTAGCCGGCGGCGAAGACGAGACGCGGCACGTGTTTGAGCTCTCGCCCGAGCAGTGCGCTAAGTATCGAGGTCTTCAAAACAAAAAGGTGCGCCTTGCGTTTCCCAACGGCGCGAGCAACGACCGAGAAAAGGAGTTGCGGTGTTGATCGCCGCGGGAGCCCTCTTATTTCTGTAGTGTAACTCACTCCCAAGATTAATTCTCGCGCACGTCTACTCTTGGCCGAGGAGAGCGGTCTGCCCCACCACAAATGCCAGCAGAGCTCAATACGGATGGATTGCCGACGGGCAAGCCTCATTGGCGCCCCCCCCTAAGCAGCCCGTCGATGCAAGTGGCTCGCGCGGCCACGGCCGCAACGACGCGTCGCCGGCGGCGCTCACTCGAGCCCGAGCCCTCCGCGACGGCAACGCCAGGTCGTCGCGTCCGCCCCGCCAGCACTTGAGCACGCCTCCCGCATACCGATGACTGCACTCGGCGTCCACCGGCGGGGGACAATGGAGGAGCGGTCAGCAGTCTCGACCTTCCGACCCGCCTCTGTCCTTCGTGCACAGGTACTAAGCACATCCTTCTCTCGCTGCTGGCTGTCCACACAGCCAGACCTAGACACCTGCCCACACATCGGATCATTGCCCCCTCTGTGCCCATCGCCCCACTGGCCCCTTCCCCACGGCCCTCGCTTCGCCCTGCACAGAGCCTCCCCGACGGAATGAAGAAACACCAGGGGTGAGAAACCACCCCGACCAAACCGACGGCGCGTCGGGGCCAGCGCTCTCAAATGCGCCCCAAACAGTCCTGCCATTCTCCACGCCGACCGCCGCCCAGCAGCCAGAGCTGGCAGAAGCCGACGTGGCCGACGTGCAGCCGATGCAGATCGACCCGCCGGGCTCCGGATGCAACCTCGCCGTCGCCCCCTGCTCCACCGCCGCTCCCGCCCACCACGCCGCCGTTGCATTCGTCCAGCCGGCTGCTCGGCGTTCTCCTCGGCTACGACGAAGCGATTGTGATGGTATCATTTCGCATGCTGACGTTCACGACCCGCCGGGCTCCAGTTGCAAAACCCCCGCTTCGCCGCCCGTCGCCAGGCCCGACGCACCAGCCGACCACGCCGCCGCTGCATCCGTCTCTTCCGCTGCCGCTTGCCCGGTCTTGGCCGTTGCTTTCCCTGCCACTTCGCCGCCCGTCGCCAGCCCTGCCGCACCCACTCCCTTCTCGGCCGCCATTGTTTCGCAAGCTGGTGGCGTGCAGCTGATCCACTCCGCGAGGTCAGCCACTGGGTACATGGGCGTGTGCGGCGTGTCAGGCGGGAGGTTCATGGCGCGCGTCACTCGCCAAGGCCAGAAGGTGAGCTTGGGCGTGTTCAAAACCGCGGTGGATGCCGCAGTCGCCTACGCCAAGCACATGCGCGAGCCGCCCAGCGTGCCCGCCGCACCACCCACCTCCGGACAGGCCCCAGCCCCGCCAGCCGGGGCCGCGCCCCTCGGCTCATCGCCCTCCGCAGCCCGCGCCGTCGCCGTCGCCGTCGCCACCACCGCCACCGCCACCGCCACCGCCACCGCCACCGCCACCGCCACCGCCACCGCCACCGCCACCGCCACCGCCACCGCCACCGCCACCGCCACCGCCACCGCCACCGTGCCACGTGCAGCCGCCTTCGCCGGCCCCTTTGCCGGACCTTCCGCCGTCGACTTTCTGGCGCAGTCTCCGTGCGAGTGCACTTCCACCGGCTGGTGCCCTCAGCATCCCAAGCCGCGTGGAAGGAAGCCAGCCAACCACACGTGGCAGTACGTGCCGTCGCTGGGCCACTGGGCTTACCTCCACAACGAGACGAACGCCCTGTGGGACCGGATACGAAGCAGAAAGCAGGACCGGCACGCGCCCGGTCGGGTTCGGGACCGCATAGCAGAGGCGAAGCGCGCCGATCTCCAGCGCCGCCGCAGTGTCACGTACGCCCATCGCCAGGCTGCGCGCAGGAAGAATGTGACGCCGCTGCGCGTGGACAAGAACAACAAGTGCAACTGCCCACCTCGCTGCTACTGCGATGTATGTCCCACTGCAAAAAAGGACGAAGCGGAGACGGTGTGCCCTCCACCCTTCGCTCCCGCCTCGAGCCGCATTTGCTAACTCGCCGCGCCCGCATTCCCACGCCGCGTCCGCCTCGAGCCCCGCTTGATGATGGGCTGCGCAGGCCGCTTGCAAGCTGGAAGAGCTGTTCCACGAGTCGACCAACGTGTTCATGGACATGGACCACTCGCCGAGGGTGCTCGACAAGCTGCTCGAGCAGTGCGTGGAAGTGTCGGTCGAGCGGAGAAGAGCGAGATCCTGTGCGAGTGGGCGGGCAAACGGATGTGCCACGGGCTTCCGCTTGAGTCGTGTGCCTCGTGCGGCATCCGCGACCCGGATCGTGACTACCACGTCGTGCGACTCAAAGAGCTGCCGTCCGTCTTTCGCCTCGACAAGGACGCCTGCGCTCGACGCGCGCGGCTCGGGTCGGTCGACATGGTCTTCCCTCGCAATGGCGCAGGCGACGTGCTGCACGACTTCCTCCACTGCCCTTCACTTTGCCTCTCTCTCGCGTCACTCACCTTCAGCGCGCTTGTACCTTGCAGATGGCTACGAGACCCGATCCGTCGACATCCGACCCATCATGAGCTGCTACGAGGCCCCCGACGGCACGCTCTACTACCTGCACCCAGAGTTTGTCGACGTCGCGGAGGACGCGTCCAACCCGTCGATGCTCTTCTGCGACAAGTGCAACGCCCAGATTGGCGTCGAGAAGCCCAAGGCGCCGAGCCACTCCCTCGCGGCGGGCGTCGACTTTGGCGTGCTCTCGCGCATCCCCGAGTTCTGCGACTCGGACATGCAGCTCTCGGAGGCAGAGCAGATGCTCCTCTCCGACGTGCGCCTCTATGTTGTAGGGCCCTCTGGGGCAGTCAAAACCGGACCTACCTACCTATTGCATAGGGTGTCACCGTGTGGTCAACAGACCCCCTAATCTGGGTACACCGCGTGGCGCGCGTCACCGGACCCGCGGACTTTTGGTCACCTTTTCCCTCAACCTGATTGTGCTCACAAAGAAGAGCGATCGCGACTGCGTGCAGGTGGGCCCCTACATCTGGCCAGAAAAGCTGTCGCGGACCTGCCCCGCGTCGCGGCAGAGAGGGCCGCCAGACCCGGCAGATGATCCGTTCTGGCGATGGTGCCAGCGCCACGGTGGGGAGGGCGCTGGGAGGCCGTCCGGCGCGTCGACGGGGACCGAGCACATCTTCCGCGCCGAGATCCAGGAGCTGAGGAGACGCAACGGCGCGCTGCAGGCGGAGCTGACAGCCGCGAGGGGGGCGAGGGGGCGAGGGCGGGCGAGTGGTCCAGCGGAGGGCAGGTAGCACTGGAAAAGAAAGAAAGGGCCCAAAATGAGAGGGGTGGAGGTTCACTACAGACCGCCACCACACAGAAAACAGTGCTCAAACGACAAATACGAAATATACGGTAACCCCACACAAGGGAGGGGGATGGGACCGCCACCACACAACGGCCAAAATCTCACTTTTGTCTTTAACTTTCATGAGCAACAAACTTTCGCACGCTCAGCCCCTGGACGAGGACCACACAAGAACTGGTGCATGGCCTACACTGACGATGCAGCGAACAAGCGTGCAGCGACTGGTCCGTCGTCGTTCTCCACACGCTGACCGCAAGACCGCTGAGCGCTGTGGCCTGCTGTGGCGTGGCAACGGTGAACGAGCAAGCATGCGGGGAGAAGAGCGGCATTGTGCATGTGCGAGAACGCAAGGGTAAAGGTAAGCCGGATGGCTCACAGGCCACCTGTTGCGCCCCGAGCTGACCCTCTGTACCGAACGCAGAACCCTTTCGCCGCCCCCTCCCCCCCGACCCATCCACCTCGCCGAGCCCGTTACGCCCGAGATATGCGAGGTGCCGCAGCACGCGACCTCGGGCGACCTCGCGACATCTCGGAGCTGCGCCCCCACACACAACAGCCCCCCCCCCCCCCCCCCCACCGCGCACGTGGCCCGCACACACTTGCTCAAAAAAGAAAGGGCCTCTGAGGATCCAGGGCTCGCAGTACCGCAGCTTGGAGGTAGGTAGGTAGGTAGGCGAAGAACAGTCAGGCTCGCTCTACTGGACACCAGCGCGGTATGGCTATGCCTATGGGTGGGTGGGTGGATGGATGGACGCGGGACAGATGACGACAACAAACGCTCGATCGAGCGAACACACAAGACACAAACAAGCGCACAAGACACACAGCCAGCTGGGCTGCCGGGTCGGCCATGGCTTTAGATGTGCAGGGGGGGTACCGAGCAGTGAGTGTGAGAGTGGTGTGTGTGGCCGCTCTGTGTGTGTGTGTGTGTGTGTGTGTGTGTGTGTGTGTTTTGCGCGAAGGGCAGCGGCGAGCGGCAAGTGGCGTCGGCGACGCGGCGAGGACACGATGGTGACGCACACAGCGCAGCTTGCGCGCCAGCAGCGCCGACGCTTGGAGGAATTTGCTTTATCCGCGCGAGCCTCTTGTGCACCGCCGCCTTCTGAGGTTACAAAGCATGTGGTGCGGTGGACGCCGCAAGAAGAAGGGCGCCGCCAGCGGGCCTCGCCAGCTCACCACGCCCGGGCCGCAGGACAGCTCCTCATTTGGCATCCGCTCTTCCGACGCCGCTAAACCCGAGGATGCAGCCGCTTTCAAGGCGGCCGACTGCCTCGCGGGCTCGCGCTGCGATCTGGAGGCGGTGGCGTCTGCCCTGCGTGCTCTCGCGCAGCGGCCGGCCGACGCCAGGCCCTCCGATCCCGCGGCGTGGCTGGCGGGCTTGATAGGTCCCGCGCTGGGCTACCGGATGACGCTCGAAAACCTGCTCGACATTGTGCACATCGTCGGCGGGGAGCCGGTCTGCCGCGCCGCCCTCGCCGCGCAGGAGCTGCACGCCGAGGCGGACCGCGTACGCTCCATCGCCGAGGCGCGCGGCGGCGCGTGCTCCGGCGACGCGCTCGCCAACGCTCTCGCCAACCTGCGAGCCGTCTCTGGCTGCGGAGGCGAGGGCGGCGGCGGCAAGCTGACGCCGCACCTTGCGTGGGTGATCTCGCGCGTGCTCGCGCTCCTCCCCGGCTGGTCCTTCGCCTCTGACGGCGACGTCGACCGCCCGCCGCTCTGCTCCGCCGCCGACTGTGCCGTGACTCTGTCGCCGCTCGAGTCGATGGACATGAAGCGGTCTCTCCCCCCTAGATCCCCTCGCTAGATCCCCTCGCTAGATGCAGGCGTCCGCCTCGCCTGGAGGCCGCCACGCCGCTGGAAGACGCCCGCAGTCGGGCTCATCATGGCCTCCCGCTCCCCCCGAGTGATTTGAATTTGGTGAGGGGTACTCGGCTTGTGGTTTTTCCGGGGGCT
>NW_005200861.1:197429-257121 GCF_000372725.1 Emiliania huxleyi CCMP1516 | reverse complement strand
CATGACGTTGGCGAGGTTGCCCTCATTGTCAAACAGCACCGGCAGGCGGTCAAAGTTGTTGAGCAGCACGTCGAATGCGGCCAGCCGCCCCAGCGCCTCGTACTCCGCCTCGCCGAGCGCCCCCCCTCCGCCCTGCAGCAGGGTCGGCCCTCGCACAAACTCAATCACAGCGATCGCCTCCGCGCGCTCCTCGCCCGCCTCGATCGCGACGCGCTTTTGCGCGCGCTCGGCCTGCCATTTGTCGCGCCACTCGTCCACCAGCTTGTCTGGGAGGCCCAGCTTGGCGACAATGGCAGGCTGCTCGAACATGGCCTGCATGCAGAGCCGCGGACACGCCCACGACCCGCCGCCCTCGAAGTAGGCTTTTCCGACGGCCGGCGCAATCTCGTCGTCGATCTCGGCCTGCGTGGCGTACCGCGCCAACGGCGCGCGGACCCGCGCCGCGCGCAAGAGGTGAGCGGCGAGCATCTCCATGTCCGGCCTCACCTTCTTGGCGTCAAACTGCTTGACGCAGACGGCGGATGCCGCGTCGCCCTCTCCCAGCTGGACAGCGAGCACGCCGCCGTTTGATCCGATGCCGCCCGCGATGTGTACGCATCGAGACGCCAGCGCCCACGGCAGCGGTGCCGCGATGTCAGAACGGCCAAGGTCGGCCCAATCTTCGTAGACAAAGGCCGTGCTCTGCCCTCCGGTCGGCGCCTCCACGACAGCCCACTTCTTGCGAGGCCGGGAGCCGTCTGGCGCGGGCGGCGGTGGCGGTGGCGGTGGTGGCGGTGGCGGTCTTGGCGGTGGAGGCGGTGGCGGCGGCGGCAGTGGCGGTGGTTGTGACATGAGGATTCGAGAGAAGGGGATGGAGGAGAAGGGGGCGAGCGCGGCCTAGAGCGGGCGTAGGACGGCCGGCGAGAATTTTCTTGAAAAAAATATCACATTAACTCGGATCTCCGAGTAAACTGAAAAAACAGATTACGCGGGACCAGATTTCGACATTTTCTCCGTCGCAGTTTACTCGGGGCCAGCCCGAGTAAACTGAACGAAAACAGATTCGGGACCACATTTTGTCGACATTTTTTCCGTCGCCCCCCGCAAGGCGAGACACACCAGTTTACATGTACTCGGGGCCAGCCCGAGTAAACTGAACGAAAACAGATTCGGGAATTTACATTTTTTCCGTCGCAGTTTACTCGGGCTCGCTCATTCCCGCCGACCTCTCCACGCCGCCGCTCTTGCCAAACGCAGGGAAGGCGGTCGGGTCGTTGAGGTCGAGAACCTTCTCTTTGATGCTCGTCCAGCTGGTGATGCTCGCGGATGTCGTGTGCTCCCGAGCCTGCTCTTTAGTGCGGTTTCACCGCGGTCCGAGGAGACCTATATGGTCCGAGGAGACCTATGGTTGCGGGAGACGGCTTGCGCATCCGCCCGTCGCGGCGGGTGGAGCGGGAGGCGGCCGACGCGTAGATCACGCTCTGTGTGTGCTGCTCGTTCGAGGGAGGGTTTCGTGTGATGTGTCTTCAAGTATCAAGATCGGCGGGCGGATCCGAGCTGAGATTTTTTTTAACGAAAGGCCAGCACATCAAAGAATTTTAGAAGAAACCTCTCACGACACACACACACACACACACACACACACACACACACACACACACACACACACTGGGCACGGGACTGAAATGGGGAAGGAAAACGAGCCGAGTAATCTGCGAGGAAAATTTGTTCGATCCGATTAATCTACAATCCTAAAGGGGACCTGTTCCTTTTTACCCATCTCCTAGTAGAGGTGTCCGTTTTATTTATTTATTTATTTACAATCATAAAATTTGTTCGATTCCGAGTAATCTGTGCTCGCCGAGTGATTTTCAAGGATGGGGGCGCACTACACGACGCGAAGTGGGTCAAGAAAGCCATAACGCGGCTGGTGCTCGTGGAAACTTTGGGTGGCATTGCGCCGCCCACCAAGCAGTTCCTCCACGTGTTCGAAACACAAGAGGCCGCCATTCGGGCCTCCCGGCCTGCCTGCTGCGGCGGCGCGGCCGGTTGAGGCCGGGCTCGGCCCGGCCCGCGACGGCTGGCCGCCGACGAGCGCGCTCGCGCTGCTCGTCAAAATGGCGGCGGTGGCGATTGCGGCGACGGTCGTTCAGTCGTACACCTAGATGTTAAATACACAGGGTGGGGGTAGCAAATACACAAAATACACTGTGTTTTTGGCCTGTGAGCAAATACACAGCAAATACACAGCCAAATACACAGTGGTGGCGGTGGTTGGCAGACCAGGGAGTCACATGCACAAATGGTCAAGTCCCAATCCGAAATACCAAAAAGCTCAATTACCTGTCAAATGTTGGTCAAAGCTGCGAAAAATCAATGAAAACTCACGAAATACAGCAAATTTTCCTTCGCCTGCGGCGCGCTGGTAGGATCTAGTGGTCCCCATCGAGTGTGTATCCTGGCTTTGTGGGAGCAAATACACAAAATACACTGTGTTTTCAGCCCAACTCCAAATACACAAAATACAGACTTAACATCTAGGGCCTCGTACAGCGCTCAGGCGCCTCTCGTCTGTTGTCGCATTTCGCACACGCGCGCGGCGCCGCGCGACCCGCGTCGCTCCGCGAGGGCATGAGCCTTCCGCGATTCGATCCCGCAGCCAAAAGCTGCTCGCTCGAACCGCGGCCGACTCTACCATCGCGGCCGCAGCTGTTGAGCTCTCCAGAAGACTGGTGCCTCATATGCTGCCTCCCTGCGGATGCTGCCGGCGAGCCTGGCGGTCCGCTGTACTACAAGGATGTGCTGACTCGATTTCACTCGAATTCTTCTACCGCCCTGTTCACGCGCGCGCGAGACGTGCAGACAGGGTTGCCAGGTGAGAGCGAATGGCGCGGTTCACGCCTCGCACAACAGTGAGAGAGATGCGCTCTGCATGGTGGGACATAAAAGAGAGAGAGTACTTGGGCGAGTAGGCCGTGCGGTCAACGCTGCCGCGCGCGACTTTGCGCGCGAGGCGGCGCAGCTTGAGAACGGCGGTGGGCGAGAAGCCGCCGCCGAACGTCTCGTGGAGCAGCAGGTGAAAGTTGTTGCGCTTGACAAAGATCGTTTATTGTTTGTGCCGTGTGGTAAGGTAAGGGAAAGTAGTCGGGTGATTCGTAGATTGGGGGGTGGGGGGAAGAGACGTTCATAAACACTGAGACTCCCCCTTGCCGTACCTACCGGTGCCTCGCCGTGAACAGAGTCTCGGCTGATACGTAAAATCCGCCGACATTGGACCTCCGGTTTGCGACTACCCCGGATACCTCGAGGTACGCATACAACTGATGCTCTCCCTCACCGCGACCTGGGTCCTGTCCGACGCCCACGACCGGCTCAACGCCGGCGCGAACTACTTGAAGCGAAAGGAAGAATACGAGAAGAACGCTCTCTCCGCGCCGTGTGAGGTAAACGACGAGACCGGCGCATGCGAAAAGGAGGTGTGCATCAGGTCCGCGGCCAATTTGCCGGGGCGTGTTGATTCATGGCCTCGCAAGCCCGCCCCCGAGTCCTGGGTCAAGCTGGAGGCCGGAGGAAGGCTCGTGTGCAAGGCGTGTGCGGGCCACGCACTATACTCGTCCCGCCTCTCGCTATATACTGACCCATTTCTCATGCGGCGCGCAGACCGGCAAGCACGAAAACAACGAGACGCCACAGTGGGACTTTTGCTGCTACGTCCACGGCCACCACGAGCACTCCGAGTTCTTCTTCTCCGTCTTCGACGCCGACTTCTCGGGCGACGAGGGGGACTGGCTCGGCACCGCCGTGCTGCCCGGGAACGCGACGGCCGGCTCCTATGAGCTCGCCCTCTCCGGCGGCGAGTTCGAGATCGATGCCGACGCGCCGCCGCCCACCCTGACCGTCAGCATCCCTCTCTTCCCGCCGCCGCCGCCCCCGCCCCAAAACATCGACGCCGTCAAGGTGCCTGCCTCTAGTGCTCGCCGCACACGATTTGGGCTCCTAGTGCTCCCCCCCAGCCGTATAGTCGAGCCGTATAGGTGACGGGGGGCGCGACCGACAAGCTCCTCTTCGAAGAGGCCAAGGCCGGCGCCGAGGCGCACGAGCTGCGCAAGTACTTGTGCGTCATGTCGGCCAAGGGACTCATCGAGTCGGACTTTTTCCCGCGGGTGGGCAAGTACCGCTACCCGGACAGCTGGGTCAGGATCTCGACCTTCCGCGAGGAGAACAAGCGGATGGGGCTGAGTCCGAAGTTCGTCGAGTACGCGCTCACCCACGGTGCGAGTGTGAGGAGGGGGGGTGGGGTGCTGGGCGTAGGGAGGGGGGCACGGGGGGGGGGGGGGGTACGGGCCTTTCTCCTTTCACCGCCGTCTCGGGAGTGTGCCGCTTGCGCCACAGGCGACGACCTTACCAAGCAGAAGGTGTACCGCGCGACGGAGCAGTACACCGCGATCATGACCAAGGACATGGAGAAGGACATCATGTCCGACCTCGAGAACGAGGACGAGGTCACCGAGGCGCGAAGGAGGAGGGGGGGGGGGGGGGCGCAGCCTCGCCAGCAGCCCAGCCACGCGAGTAGCCGCAGCCAAACCGCCATAGCCACACACGAAGAGGGGCGATCCCGGAGAGCGCGAGAGCACTTCCGCCCCTCGCCCCCTCCCAGGAGCACAACGACCGGCAGGGCGGGGAGCCAAAGTACGAGTGTGCGACGGGCGTCATCTCCAACTCGCTCGAGCCCAACTGGTCCTTTTGCTGCGACATCACCGAGGCGGCGGACAAGGCCTTCCTCCTCGAGCTCTTCGACGAGGCGCAGCACGCACCGCGCGCACGCACACACGACGCCACGACACACACACAACACACAGACACACACACACACACACACACACACACATGCACACACACACACACACACACACACACACACACACACACACACACACACACGCACGCACATACACACTCACACACACTCACACACACACACACACACACACACACACACTCACACACACACACACACACACACACACACACACACACACACACACACACACACACGCACGCACATACATGCACACACGCACACACGCACGCACGACCCCTCGGCTGCATGCAGGACTCGCTCTACTTCGTCAACGACTACCTGGGCGCCAACCTGATGACCGACCTCGACGACGGGCAGTACGAGCTGCCCATCCTCGGCGGCGTCTCGGGCCACCCGGACGCGGTCGCACCTCGCTCCGCTCGTCGGCCTCTGAGGAAGGAGCCGCCACCCTCTTGAGCAATAGGCCACTCGGACGCGGGCGCCTACTTCAACGTGCAGGTCATCACGTCCAAGCACGAGCCGATCGATCACGTTGGAGAGGACTGCTGGGAGGCGTGCGGCAGCATGGGCGGCCTCTGCCCCGGCTACTGCGGCGCGCTCGGCGCCTGCTGCAAGGCGCCCGCCGCCGACGCAGCCCTCGGGCACGAGCCGGGCTGCCCTGACCACGGCACGGACCCGTACTGGCACTCGTGCGTTTGCGCGGACTTGACCACGCTCGGCGACAAGCAGGCGCGCCTGCCCCGCCTAGCCGAGGGGAGAGCAGCGAGCGAGCCCGGCCAGCCGCAGCCCCCCCATCCCGCGCCAGAACTCATGGCCAGAGACTCCCCTTGCATTGACGCGACCCGCGCCGCAGGCACTCTCCGCCGAGCCGAGGCCAGCCTCTGCGCCGGACCGCGGAGGGTCGGCCGGCTCGCCGCTGACCGCACTCCTCCTCTCCTCCTCGGCCCTCCTCCTCGCCGCCGCCGCCGCGGCGCGTCGCCGCCGCGCGGGCGCCGTCGCCGTGCCGGCCGAGCAAGCGTCGGGCAGCCTTCTGTGAGAGAGCACAGCGCGGCCATCGGATGTGTGCGGCGGCTGGTGAAGGCACAGCGCCGTTCGAAGGCATCAAGCTACCGTAGTCGAGCGAGAGCAGGCGGGCGATTCGAGCAGGCGCGGGACGAGCACAGGTGCCTTCTCTCCTTGTGTCCGAGGGTTCCCCGAGCGGTGTTGTACAATTTGTGTGTGTCGTTGTGCATCTGCGCCCTCCTTCCTCTCCTTAATTGAGTGAGCTGGCTATAGGCCCTCTAGCGTGGTCTGGTCCTCCGCCCCTGCGCCCAGGACCAATTCTGTTCTGATATTCTAAGTTGTAAGTACAGCGCGCAAAAATAAACTACAAAATAAGAGCGCGGTGGGATATCTGTGGTGGATATTGGGGTCCCAGCACCCCAGAGGTCCCACGCAGCACTGCCACTGGCACTTGCCACTTCCACTAATTTGCCACACCGCACACGTCCGTCCTACACGATCTGTGGCAATGGCCAATGCACGCGCCAGGTTGTGGTCTCGTGCCACCACCATCACGGGGCGGGAGGAGGGTTCGGCTTCGGGCGGCTGGCTCGCGAATAAAGTCGAGTACGACGGCTACCTCGACGCGGAGCCCTAGCGCCTAGGCGGAGCCTCGGCTCAACTTAGAGGAAGAGACGCGGAGGCAGGTGACGCTGTGACGCTCGGCGCCGGCGGCGCGGCCCCCACCAGCGGCGAGGACAGCGACGGCGAGGGCAGCGACGAGTTTAAGTTTTGTTCATTTTTGGTCCTCCTGGGACCCAGAGAGTGTAAACCGCCCACAAAAGAGGGCGCGGCGGCGGGGCGAGAGACGGTCACGGCGGAGAGTGGCACTCTGCAGACTGTACGCCGCGTATAGTATCAGATAGTATCATTGTATTGCAAATCATACCCCACGGCTATACCCTGATACCCTCTTGAGAGGACGGACCCGCATTGCCATTGGGCCCCTGTAGACGCTAGAGGATAGGTATTAGGTTGATACTCTCGTGGGTTACCCTTCACACCGGACACGATCCCCCGCTTCACACCTCTCCGCGGCGCGCGCCGAGACAGACAACGCGCTCGAATGAGCGTCGCGCAGGAGGGAGGCGAGCGCACCACTAAAGCAATGCGCTGGGCGAGGAGGGCGGCTGGAGCAGATAGTCCCCGCGACCGCACCGAGACCGAGGGAGGACGACTCGAGGAGCCAGGTGTCTAGACTCGCAGGACCTAACATCTCTTCGTGCGGCGGAGGCGCAGTGTGAAGATCTCGAGGTACCCTTAGATGAATGTGGTGGATATGGAGGAGAGCGCAGCTGCAGAGCCAGAGGCAGAAGCAATGATGGATGGAGGCCCGGATTTCGAGTTGGCGTTTAATTTCGCGCACCTGCTGTCCGCCGCCTGCGGCGGCGCTCCGTGCCGCTTGGGGCGCCTGCGGCGGCGCCCCTGGGCGCGCTGCGCGCACCTGTTTTTGGAGGGCTGCGAGCCGAAAAAATGTCCATTTTTGGAGCACTTGGAGCACTTGGAGTGCGAGGCAAGGAGGAGACGCGGGGAACTGAAAGACTGGGACGACTGGAAACAAGAAGACAGTGAGCCACCACAGGCGTCGTTGGCGCATATACTGAGCGGCAGCTGCGCTGGAAATAAGGAAGAGGCGCGTCACTTCATGCGGAAGCTCGACAAACACACAGCGAGGGCGACAGCAAGAGTTGAACGGGAGGCGCCGGACTCAAAAGACACCGCCACATTCCTGAGACGAGCGAGGGCAGCCTCCTTAAAGGCGAAAGGGTCTAGATTTGGGGCGCTCGCCGAAGAGGAGTACGACAAAATAGCACCCGTGATTGCCTGCACGCTACCCGCACTCACGGACTCCATACCCGAAAGAAAGAGAAGGGAGCTTGCGGGAGAGGTGACGAGTGAACTACAGGTAGTGGGGAAGGCAGCCTCGATTGCCATACAGACATGGGTGCGAAACAACGACAAGACCAAGGCACGGGCAGAGGAACGAGAGAAGAATATAGGGTGGATAAAACGCCTGTTCACGGCATGGAGGGTGAGCCACACCGAACGTACCGAGCGAAGAGCCGAGCGGAAGGAGGACGGGGAAGATGACTCAGAGGAGGACGAACCAGTGGAAATTCAGTTGTCAGATGTCACGATGCATCCGAAGGGGACCCCAGCGCCGGCATCATCCGTAGAGGCACGAGTGTTCGAAGAGAGAGTGGACCTGAGCAACAACATGACTTGGAGGCAAATGATCGGAGTGGGAGTCAGAAATGTGGTCCTTGCGCGAGGGGAGCTCGATAGACTCGAGGGGCCAGGATACGCCGCAAGGAGGACGGAGTTGCGCCGAGAGGCGAAAGAAGCCGCGAGAACAAGGGACCGGCAGGCGGCGGCGTCGCAGGACGAGGCAGAAGAGAACGACGCGACAGAGGGGGAAGTGACAAGGGAGAGAACGACGAGAGTGGGACAGCCGCGAGGTGGCATGAAGGTTGCAGCGAGAAGCGGCGAGAGACTGCGAAAAGAGATACGAGGAGGCAGACCCCCCAGGGTGGGCGACGGCTAGCGCATCACACCCTCCTCTCCTTAAAATCCCTGTGTGGTGGCGGCGTGCCGTTCTCCCATCCCTCCCTTGGGTTGTGTGTTTTCTTTCTTTCTTTCTTTCTGGAGTGCAGTCATCAGCCTCACATCCAGGGCCGGGGAGCTGAGAAGTGCACCCAGCGGGCCGGATGATCGGGATCGGGCTACGGGCTAGAGAGCCCTGACCCCTAAGGGGGGGGTGCGCGTTCGCAGGGAGAGGGCCGTAAAGTAAACACGGGTCTCCGAGGGTTAGTCCGCGCTCCAGGTTTCCCCTAGCAGCGGAGCGCCCCCTCTACTCGGAGCTAATAAACACCAGACACGCACACGACGTACATCCTCACTCGACGTCACCCCTCGAGGCTTCTCCGTTCGGCCTCCCCCCCTCGGTCCGGAGGGGCCCTCTTATCCCCTCGATCCTCCCCCCACTCGCTTTCCGCTGGTTGGGCAACGGATGCGGGGCCCGGCCCCCCCTCCTAGCCTTTTTCGGCCGCGGCCCCGCCGCCGTCCCGCCCTCTCTACTTGATCCTGTTGACTCCGTCTCCGGCGATCCCGCGCCCGACTCCCCGGGTGAGGGCGGCGGCATCATGTCTCGTCGCCCCCCCTCTCCAGGAGGTCGGGCCGGCTCTCCCTGGTCAGCGAGTCGCGCCCGCACCCGTGGCCTCTCTATCGTTCTCGGCTCGCCCTCCCCTTCCTCCTGCTCCTCACTAAGCTCGGGAAGGCGCGGTCCCTCTTGTCGTAAATCACGGCGGTCCAGCCGACGCCGCGACGGGTCTACCCCCGGTGGGCTCACACGGCCCGACTCCACTCGCAGAGGCCGAGTCAGCTCGACTCTCTCCTCCTCCGACAGTTGACTCCAGGCCTCACCCGGGGTCCTCCGATCCCGGCCTTCCGGTCCGCCGGCTGACCCGCTATCTCCTCCCGGCCCCACCCCCCCCTCGGGCCCCTCCCCCGGGTGCCCTAGCCGCCGTTTTTGCCGCGCTCATTTCGACCGTGCCGCGGCCTCCACTCAATCGCCTTGTGCTGTCCGCCTTCGCTGTCCGCCTATCGCTGTCCGCCTATGTCTGTTGCGGCACGACTCTCGGAACGAAAGCAACCGACCGACGCCGATATTGCTGCCGCTCACGACGTCGATCCGACCACCAAGACGCGAACCAGGGTGCCGGCGAGGGACAAGTCCACGCCCGTCGCGGTCGTCTCGTCACCCAAGTATCGCGGCCCACAATACGCAGGAATCGTGGCGACGATGCTGCACTCGGACGCATACCATAGCACGTCCGTCACGGGCGACGCGCCCGACCGCTCCTCGGCGGCAAGCCCCGCGCCACGCGACCCGGACGCCCGACGCACTGCCCCCGGTGAAAACAAGCCGATCCAATGGTGGCCGAGCCGCCCTTCCTCGGCACCGCCACCCGTCGTGGCCGACGAGCCCGTCGTGGCCGACGAGCCCGGCGTGGCGGATGAGCTTTTCGTGTCGAACGACGGCGACCTCTCGAGCGGCCAGGCCGGCGACATCGAGACGTCGGTGCTGGCTGTGCTCGCTTCCCAACTCAAGGACTGCTCAAGGAGCCCCGAGATCCACTCACCCACCCCGACCGCCACTAGCGCCCCACGCGCGTGTGCCACTCGTCACGCAGGTGGAGCGCGAGCGCGCCGCCGACGCCGAGGCCAAGCTGAGCAAGGCGCTCGAGGCGACCCAAGCGGCGGCAGTGCGTGCCGCAATCGCCGAGACGAAGCTGGAGGCGGCGTTGGAGGCGAACGCCGCCCTCGAGGCGGCCAAATCAGCACTTCGAAAGTAAGCGAGAGCGGCTGGGAGAGGGCACGCGAAATGAATCTCGCGACGGGATTGTGTGTCCCGAGCGACCCCGCGCGCGAATGTCTCGTCTAGTTTCGGACTCTCACCACACACTCTCGAGCACGACCCCACCGCGCGAGCCGATGTGCCGGCTCAGCGCGCCTATCAAGCAGCCCAGCCACACGCAGCTAGCCATCCGCATGACGGTCAAGCAGAAGCTCAGCTCATGCATAGACGAGGCCGAGCACACGCTCCTACGCTTGTCGCTTCGGCATCTTTCGCACAATCCGAGAGTGAGTCACGTCGTATGTGATATGACGGTATAAAGTCGCGCCACCATCCCATTCTCCCATGTCATGGTCGTGAACTCGGAGACCGCCTACTTGCTCCACGTCGTCGCAAACGGCCGCCACTGGTTCACGGTCGCTTGGATCATCGAGCCCGAAACGCAGTCGTGAGCAGATGTTCCGCGATGGATGGAGAGGGAGGGCGGGGGGACCCCGAGCGCGTGATCGCGAGCGAGTGGGCAGGCGGGGAGCGAGACGTGTCTAAAATTGCGTTTTTTTTTTACAGTCGTGCGAGGCGGTTTCTTGATTCTTTACTTGCCTGTGTTAGTGCCAGTGGCAGTGCGCGCAAGTCCCGTGTAGCTCGCACCTTGGAGCACTTGGAGTGCAGTCATCAACCGCACATCCAGGGCCGGGGAGCTAAGAAGCGCACCCAGCGGGCCGGATGATTGGCATCGGGTTGCGGGCAAGAGAGCCCTAGCCCTGGGGGTGCGCGTTCGCAGGGAAAGGGCCGTAAAGTAAATACGGGTCTCCGAGGGTTAGCCCCGCGTACCGGGTTTCCCCTTAACTGCAGGACGCCCCCTCTACTCGGAGCTAATGAACACCACACTGCACGCCCCACACCACCACTCTACCCTCACTTGCGTCGGCGTTTGAGTAGACCCCCCCGCCTGAGGGCTCACCCCTCGCCTTCCCAGGGTCCCGACCCTCCCTGATTCGCTCTCTTGCTCGTCTCCCGAGCGTTATGCGACGACCGGTATGGTCGTTTCCCTCGTTGTTGGCGCCGCTTTCTCCGCTGCCGCCTTTCGTCTTCGCCGGCATCTCCCGGCTCCACCGGTTCCGAGAGTATCGACGGCCCGGCCGAGGTTTCCCCGGGCGAGGGCGGTGGCATAGGGTCGCGTCGCCTTCCCGCCCAGGGAGGTCGGGCCGGCTCTCCCTGCTCAACGAGCCGCGCGCTGTGAATTCTTTACTTGCTCGCGCCCGCCGCAACCTTTTTTACCCGCACCACTCTCATGAGCGCCCTACGCTGGGCGGACTTTGCCGAACTGACACTTTGGAACGACGCCGCGCTGCGCAAGGAAATCAAGAAGCGCCACGGGCGCTTTCGACCAAAGCAGGCGCATGGCGGGCTCGTCAATCAGCTGTGCAATATTCGGCAAGCGCAGCGCGCCAGCGAGTCGCGCCGGCAGGAAGTCGCTAGAGCGCAAGCCGGACGTCTGCTTCCGCGGTACGACGACACACTCGTGGCGACCAGATCATGTGAGAGACACACCCGTCGCGCGCACTCGCCGCCCCTTTGCCCATCCATGTTCCGCCCTCGCAGACGAGTGCTCTCAGTGCTCCTCGCGGACTTTGACGAAGAAGTTGTTCTGCAACCACGAGTGAGCCACCCCCATCGCCTGATTAGCCGCATAGCGCCACGAGTGACCCCTCCCAACTCTTCTCGCTGCAGTTGCAGGAAGGAGTTTAAACTCAGATCCGCCGACGACAACGGCTGGTCGCTGCGGGCGCGGACGCACATGCGAAGCGGCGGCAGGTGCGAGGCTTGCGGGGTCAACGTCGCGGGGAGCCAGGTTCTTCTCCCCTCGCAGGCGCACACGTGCCAGGCGTCTGCTCAAACCCCCCCCCCCGTGTGAGTAGGGGCTCATTTGGAAGGCGCACAGGCACGCCGCGTCCACTCTCGCGCCGGGTGCGAGCCGGGCTGACTACAAGGCAGCCTACGCCTCCTTCTTCGAGAGGAACCCGAAGCCAGAGGTCGCCCGGCTGGCCCCATTCGTCCGCTTGCGCAAGGAGACGACGCAGATCCAACGAGGCTCGCTACTGCAGGCCAGAGCTGTGCGCGCCAGAAGCCTGAAGCTGGAGCGTCCTTCAGTACTCCCTGTTTGAGCAGGCGGATCACATCCTTGCAGTCTGCTTGGATGGCGGCAGCTGCGGCCTCGAGAACATGCAGAGCTTGTGCAGCGTGTGCCACAACCTCAAGACGGCGGCGGACAAAAGGAAGGTGCCGCCGCCGCAACTGCCGCAGTCGCAGCTGCCGCAGCCACAGCAGCCACAGCAGCGGTCGCCTCCGGCGCCGCAGTTCGCCCCCGCCACACTAGGAGTGGCGGCGCAGGAGCCCGCCCCAGTCACGGCGCAGGAGCCCACCCCAGTCGCGACCGAGCCGCTCCAGTGCAAGTTCTGCACCCGCACGTGCGCGCCTGGCACACAGCGAAACGGCAGGCCATGGCAGACCTGCTGTCAGTTATGCGGTGTGGCAGCCAAACCAGGGTATAGAGGCGCACACAGCCTCCTGTGCGAACATAGGGCCAACACGCGCGTATTTTTGGGTTAGTCGATCCCAGACAATGTTAATCAAATACTGTGTGCTGTGGGTTTTTCTGGGGTACTGGTTCTGGGTAGTAGTCTAAGTTCTGAGCCTCGAGGCTGAGCGGGTCTAAGTGTGACTAGTCACGCTGGGGTGCTTACGCGGTCTAAGATCAGCGAGAGCCTCTTACATCGGCTAAGTCGGCCGTGGCACAGCCTGGGGCCAAGAGGCTCCCACCGTGATCAACGATACGGCGCTAGCCCCCAAATTTTCTTCGCCTGCGGCGGGCGCCTTCTAATCCGGATCGATCCTCCTCATGCCTCAGCAATCGCCGCCTCAGCATCCTCCTCTTCCGATTCTCGTTGCTCTTCTTGAGCGCAATCTCTAGCCAAACATTTCTCACATAAATAGCCTCAAGCTCAAACAAACGCATGTCAGAGAAGCCTGTGTATGCTGGTCCTCTTTGAACGATCCGCGCGTGAGGTAGATCTAGCATACAGTTCGAACTGTAGGGCCTTGTTGGCAGCAGCCAGCTTGTTGCGCTGCTTCGCGTTGCGATGAGCTGATTGGGATCGCACAAGTGCATGCCAAGCACCGCCACGATCTTGAAGCAGAACACATCGCAACCGCATCGTCCGCACTGCCATCGGCATGCCGCGCCCGCCGCTTCGCCGCAGCCGCCTTAAGGCACGCATAGCGGCAGCACATGGTACGGTGCGCGTACTTGAGCAGGAGTTGCGCGCCGCAAGTAGCGCACTGGCCCTGGGAGAAGGCGATATGGCGTCGTGCGCGGCATACGTTGGTCGGGACGCGTCCAGGTATTTTTCGGGTAAACCTGGACTTTTGCAGGTATACCCGGGTTTTACCCGGATTTGGCCTTGTGCCGTCTAAGTTCATGGCCCCCGACCATACAGCGTCTAAGTCCGAGCCCGGCTCCGTGCGGGGGCTAAGTTGGGCGCTCGCTCGCTGCAGAGGCTAAGTGTAGAGCGACCCTCTAGCCCTACTACCCAACCATTTCTGGGGTTTTTTTGGAAAACGTTAGAGATTAAAAGGCATCGGGGGCGGGGCCGGGCGGTCGGCGGGGCACAGGCCACAGCGCCGACACACACGCACGTGTGAATGTATTTATGACGAAAATGTTCTCCACACAAGAACCCACAAGTCTCAAGTGCCGACCCGTACGTGCAGACAAGAGTGAAGAGACAGAGAGAGACAGAGAGAGATAGAGAGAGATAGAGAGAGACAGAGACACAGAGTGAGACAGAGACACAGACAGAGACAGGCAGAGAGGGAGGGAGGGAGGGAGGGAGGGAGGGAGGGAGGGAGAGAGAGAGAGAGAGAGATGGGGGGGGGGAGAAAAAGAGTACCAACAGTGCCATGAGAGTACGGCCGCTGCACAATCGCGACGTACACGCAAAACGACCTCCCGGCGGCGTCCGCCGCGACCCTCAGCCCCGTGCCCGCGCGCCCCCGTACAGGAAGCGCAAGTCCTCAAACCTCTCCGTCTGCGCCTCGGCGTTTGCGCTCTTGTGCGCGCCCTTGCCGGCCTCCTCCCCAGACGGGAGCGCCGACACGGCGGCCGCGTCCGCCTCTGCGGCCGTCTCCGCCGCGGCGGGCTGCTCTCGCGCCGCGAGAAGCCCGCGCGAGCGCTTGCGCAGCTCGAGCATCCGCTCCTCGATGGTGTCCGCCGCCACAAACTTCTTGACCGTCACCGGCCGGCTCTGGCCGATGCGATAGACCCGGTTGATCAGCTGCAGCTCCTGGCCGCCGTTGCCCTGCAGCTCGATGAGGAAGCAGTGGTCGGCGACGGTGAGCGTGAGGCCGGACGCGCACGCGCGCACGGGCAGCAGCAGCAGGAAGCAGGCGGCCTGCGTGCCAAACCTGTCGAGCGCCTCGGTGCGCTCCTCGTGCGTCGACGAGCCGACGATGCGCGAGAGTGCGCCGTCGCCAAACTCCTGCCGGCACTGCGCGCTCAGCACGTCGAGGACCGCCTCGGAGCTCGAGAAGAGGACCGCCTTGGAGTCCTTTGTGGCGGTGCCGCCGCCGCCGCCGCGGTTCGAGACGGCTCGCTTCCGGCTGGCGGGCTTCGCCGCCCGCGCCGCGCTGAGCGCGCGCAGCTCGCGCATCACGGCGGTCAGCTTGCTGCCGAGCTGCAGCGGCCAATGCATGCCGTAGAGGCGCTGGCCGCCCGCCGCATCGAGGTGCGTCTCGAAGGCGTGCCGCGGCGCGTCGGAGGGGAAGTCGGGCAGTCGCGCCACGCGCGGGTCAGCGACCAGCTTTGTGGTCGTGCCCTGCCCGTAGAGCCGCAACCCTTCCCACGCCTCCTCTTCCGGCGTCTCCTCGCGCGCCTTGCGCAGCGCCTTGACTGCTGCAGCGTTTGCCGACATGCCAGGGCAGCGGCAGAAGGTCTTGCCGGCGAGCAGGCCCTGCGTGCCCGCCCAGCCGAGCTGCGCCTCGCCCGGCTTCGCCACGTACGCGCTGCCGCCGTGGTCCCTCGAGACCAGCGCCGCCTTGAAGCGCCTCTCGGCGCACGGCATCGAGCAAAAGTGAAGCCCGTCGATCGCGTGTGGCGTCGGGCGCTGCGAGAAGCCGCCGTCGGGGCACTTGCCGCCCACCGCGCCGTCGCACACCCACACCCGTAGCCCGTCGAGCTTGGAGGCGGGAGGCAGCGCCGGCGTGTCCCACTCAAACGGCGGCGGCGCCGGGTCGCTCGAGCTCGCGGCGGCGGAAACAGCGGGCGCGGAGTCGAGCGGTAAGACGAGGCAGTCCGCCGTCAGCAGCGCATTCGGGGCCGAGCACTCGGGGCAGTTGTTGTTGGCGCCGCGCCCGGCGACGCAGCGAGGGCAGAAGAGGTGGCAGCAGCGCGTGAAGAGCGCGTCCCCTGCCGGCAGCACGTCGGCCGCGCCCGCGCCTCCGAGCGGCGCCTTGCAGAAGCCGCAGCGCGACAGCTGTGAGGGGAGGGGCAGCGCGGCGTCGTCCAGCATCGCCTGCATCTGAAGCGCGCGGCTGTCGTCGGGTGAGCTGGCGAGCAGCTCGCGCAGCAGCCGCGAGCCGCCAGCCGGCAGGGACGACGACGACGACGGTGCGGGCGACGAGGCCGCCGCCCCGCCTCCGCGGCCACGCCCTCGGCCGCCACGGCCACGGCCGCTGCGGCTGGGCGGGAGGGCGTCGTCCGGCTGCGGGTCGCCAGCCAGCTGGCGCAGCTTGCCCTCGAGCTGCTCGATGTTGAGCGTCGCCGGGTGCGTCGCGACGAGCTGCAGCTCGCGCGTGCCGAGCGCCTGACTGCCTCCGCGCAGCGCCTGCTGGCCGCGCGCAATGGCCTGCTGGCAGAGCCGCTCCAGCTCGCCGTAGACGACTCGCTCGGACGCGTCCGAGAGGGGCACGAGGACGGTCTCCTCGCTCTTGGGCGGCAGCGTCACGATCTCGCCCGTGCCTTGGAAGCTCTGCGCCTTCGAGTGCCGCATCATGATCTGGCCGAGCAAATCGTGCACCACCTCGAGGGCGTCGGCGCTCCTCTCCCTCCAGCGGCTCGAGATCTCGCGCTCCCAGAAGGCGTCGCCGTCCGCCCCGCGATTGCAGTACGGCTCGACCCCGAGGAAGATCAGCTGGCCGAGCAGGTCATCCACCACCGAGCCGGCCGGCGTGCCCGACATGAGCCAGCTGTGCGTGCGCGACAGCTCGGCGCACTCGCGCGCGATGGCGGCGAACGCCGACGAGCCGCTCACGCCGGCCGGCCGAGGCAGCCTCTGACTCTCGTCGAGCACCACTCGCCACCAGTGCACGCGGCGCAGCGTCTTCGGCGCCCCTGGGCGAGCCTCGAGGGAGAGCATCTCGTAGGTCGTCAGCACCACGTCCGGGCCCGCCCTCCCGTCTTGCTGGTCGAGAAAGTCGGCCGCGTCTTGCGTGCGGTCGGCACCGTGGAAGGTGAGCACCTGACAGCGCGAAGGAGGATCCGTATCCGCGCGGCGCGAGGGGTAGATGCGGAGGAAGGGGGAGCACCTTGAGCGTGTCGCCGCTGCACTTTGCAATCTCGCGCCGCCACTGCGCGAGCAGCGTCACGGGGCACACGACGAGCGTCGCGCGCGAGTGCGGCGGCAAGGCTGCGCCCGTCGTGAGGACGGCGCGGCCCGCGTCGGCCGCGGCGCGCGAGTACTTGTTTGCCAGCACGAGGGCGCACATCTCCACCGTCTTGCCGAGGCCCATCTCCTCGCAGAGGAAGCCGCCGGAGACGACCGGCAGCGGCTCGGACCTCAGCTCCCCCGCCATCGGGTTGTAGTAGAAGCGGTGGTCGGCGGGCGCGCCGCTGCGGTCGACGCCGCCCGCGTCGGAGGGGCGCTCCTCCCAGAAGAGAGCGTTGAGGCCGCCGACGTCCGTCTCGCGGTCGTACATCCACTGCAGCGACTGCCGCTGGAACTGGAAGAGCGTCAGCTTCAGCCCGTCCGGCTGCTCCATCTCCGGGTAGCCAGCGCTCTCCAGGGCACGCATCAGGCCGGCGAGAGTGAAGGCGTACGCGCCCGGCGGCCCGGCCGGCTGGACCCCGCCGGTCGCCGCGCCTGCGGGCGTGAGCGCCTGCGCGCCGCCTTGCACGGGCGGCGGGCGCGGCCGCGGGATTGGGCGGTGCGAGGGCACAATCCTGTCCATCAGCTGCCAGACGTCAAAGAAGCAGGAGCGCTGCGAGCCCCAGGCAGAGATGCGCATGTCGAAGATGTCGGGCTGGAGCCACACGTCGAGCCGCACGCAGACGGGAGGCTGGCCGCGGCGCAGGCTCCACGGCAGCGGTGGCTGCCACTCGACGTGCAGGAGCGGAGCCGGGCAGACGCAGCGGTACGGGCGGCACGGCCGGTGCTTGCCGCGGCCGGGCGTGCACGTGTTGAGCGGGTCGCAGAGCCGCTGCACGCTGTCCTTGAGCTCGAGGCCTCTCGTCCCGTCCTCCACCTTGACCTCCCACGGCAGGGCCGCCTGCACCTTGGCCAGACCGCTGATCTCGTAGCCCGTACCAAGCTTCACGTGGCTCTGCCCGTGGTGGCGGTCGTAGCCCGAGGCCGGGACGGGCGACGAGAGCTTGAAGATGACGTGCCCAGCGCGGCGCGGCGAGTCCGTCTCGCTGCCAAACTTGAAGGGCCGCGGCTCGCCGAACGAGAGGTCGGCAGACAGCTCGGTGGTGCCAGGGAAGGGCTGGCCGTCTGGCGCGCTCCGCTGGGGCGCTCCGCCAGGGTCGGGCTTCATGCGCTTCACGTCAGGCTTGACGTCCTCCCCGTCGTGGGAAGAGCGCGACGCCGCCCCGCCCGCGGGCGCCGACGCGCGGGGCGCCGACGATCCTGGCGCCGAAGACCCCGGCGCCGACGCGCCGGGCGCAGGCGCTGGCCGTGGCAGTGCGGGTGGCGCCTCGTCCTCGTCCGAAGAGAGTACGATCGCGTTCGCAAAGCCCTCGGCGTCCTTCTCGGCCTGTGATCGGGCGCTTACTATGGAAGCCATGAGCGCGGGCAGAGAAGCGGCTCTTGGCGAGAAGCCGCTCTTGGCGCGCGAGAGGCCGCGAGCGGTCCGGAAGAATTTCTCGCTTCAAAAGAAGCGAGAAGGGAGCTCTGCAAGGGGCCCCTCCCTCCTCTCGCCCGCCTTCATAGCGCGAGAGGGTCTCGAAGGAGAGGAGTAGTTGAATTGAGAAATGCGCTCCTCTTGCGAGACAAACAAATCGGCCACGAGGCCTGGGCGGCCGCCGCGCTCGGCGGCGGCCGCGCCTGACATGCGTGGTGAGGGGGGAGGCGCTGCTCCCTACCGGGAGACCACGACGAGAAGGGGGCGACCGCGAGGTGGCACGAAGGTTGAAGCGAGAATCGGAGAAGGACTGCGAAGAGAGATAGGAAGAGGCGGACGCCCAAGGGTGGGCGACGGCTAGCGCACCACACCCCTCTCCTCAAAATCCCTGTGTGTGGTGGCGGCGTGCCGTCCTCCCATCCCTCCCTTGGGTTGTCCGTTTTCTTTCTTTCTTTTTAAAATTCTTTATCAGTGTATGTGTATGTGAATCATAATTAGGAAAGTTTACGCAACATCCCCGGCTTCGGGCCAGCGAACCGCGCAGCCGAGGCTCTCATGCTCGCAACACCACGCCCGTTTGGCGCCGCCCCACCGCTCGCGGGTCCGGCAGTTGAAACGGCGTGTGGCCGCCGCAGCAGCTTGGCCGCGCGGAGGGAGGGCCGTGGCGGCCGGTTCGCCCGGCTGTGACGTTCGCGCATCAGCCTCCCGGTCCTCGACCCGGCTGCCGACCGTCGACGGCAGCACTGCCCGCCGGTTGCGCCGCGCCCGCAGCCCGTGCAGGGCAGCGGCGTGCGATCTTGTCGGCTCGCCGCCACCATCGCGCCGCGCCTCCGCCCGCCCCTCGGCCAACACGTGGCGCACCAGCACGTCGATCGCGTCGTCCATCGGCGGGGCGCCGCCGCGCTCCGCCCTCTCCTCGCCGCGGTGAACCATCGCCGGGGCAGCCTGCCGGACGGCGTCGTGGTGTCGTGGACGCGTGTCGTGGATGTGTCGTGGATGTGACTTGTGTCGTGGACGCGTGTCGTGGACGTGTCGTGGTGTCGTGGACGCGTGTCGTGGATGTGTCGTGGTGTCGTGGACGCGTGTCGTGGATGTGTCGTGGTGTCGTGGACGCGTGTCGTGGATGTGTCGTGGTGTCGTGGACGCGTGTCGTGGATGTGTCGTGGTGTCGTGGACGCGTGTCGTGGATGTGTCGTGGTGTCGTGGACGCGTGTCGTGGACGTGTCGTGGTGTCGTGGACGCGTGTCGTGGACGTGTCGTGGTGTCGTGGACGCGTGTCGTGGACGTGTCGTGGTGTCGTGGACGCGTGTCGTGGATGTGTCGTGGTGTCGTGGACGCGTGTCGTGGACGCGAGGGAGGAGGGCGCGGGCCCCGCAAATGTCCGAGGCGCCTGGGCGACGGCGCGCTGCAGCTCTTCTACTCGCTCCCCCGCGAGGCTGGCGAGGTGGCGGTAGGCGGCCTCGACCTTCACCTACGAGAGGCGCCGTGGGACATCTAGTTTCAATGTCATCTCCTGTAGTCCATGTGCGATCGAGGCCCACCTACGCGAGATGGCGCCGGGGGACGCGTCCGAGCGGAAGGCGCCGGCGGCTACCGGACTGTCGCAGCTCGGGGCGACCCCCCGCGTGAAGTCGAGGGCGGCTGTCGTGTGCGGCCCCTCGCTCACCCTCGACGCGTTCCAGAAGCGCGGCCTGGCGACAAGGCAATCTCGGGTCATCTCGGATCATCTCGGGTCATCTCGGGCAATCCCATGTCATCTCGGCGACAGGGCGCGGCGTGGTGCGGGAGTGGCGGGCGTGGGTGGGGTAGCGTGGGGATGGGTGCGGCAGGGGGCTCGAGGGGATCGGGGCGGGAGCAGCGCGCGCCACAGCTCCAGCTGCCGCGGGTGGAAAAAGACAGGGATGCAGCCGACGGACAGCGCGTCGACGATGGCGGAACGGCCGAACGTGTCGCCGGGCGGCTGGAGGCAAAAGGTGGAGGAGGCGTAGGCGGCGCCGGCGGCCCACAGGAACTCGGCGGGCGCGTTGCCTACGGGCGGGGAGCAGCGCCGGGTGGAGGCGCCGCCCGCGCCGCCAAGGAGAGGGCTGCGCGGTGCCGTTCCGAAGCGCGCCTCGGAAGGGCTTTGGCTCGGTCGCGTAGAAGCGGTTGGGCTGGACGGGCACGCACCCCTTCGTCCGGTGGCAGGCCTGCGCGTGGAGCGCGTCGCGTCATCGACGAGGGCGGGGACGGTGTTGAGGCGGGGACGTGTCGAGGCGGGGACGTGTCGAGGCGGGGACGTGTCGAGGCGGGGACGTGTCGAGGCGGGTGGCCGCCGCATGCGTCGGGACGTGTCGTGGACGTGTCGTGGACGTCTGATGGCACACGCGGCAAGGGCACGGACACCCCTCACCGCGCGCCTTCAGGAGCGGCTCGCGCCAGTCCCTCGACATGTTGTTCTTGTCGCCGAGCCAGTGCCCTCCCGCCATCATCGCGACAGCCACCCGATGCGTCCGCCTGCGCGCCTCGAGCGAGGCTGCGCGCGCGTGGCCGACGTACGGCATCTCGATCGTCCCGTTGTCAGCCCAGCTGCAGCGGCCCCGCCACGGCTTGGACCGCAGGAGCGGGCGCTGCGATACCACCCGCCGCAGGCGTGGCGACGCGAGGCAGCGCGACCAGAGCGACGCGCAGAGCGGGGCGCCGAGGTCGACGTTGCCCAGCTCAACCACGACGAGTGTCTTCCCAGGACAGATTTGCTCCCACCGCTCACACCTCCCGCGCGGCGGCGCCGCGACGACGCAGACGCTCGCTTCGGCGGACTTGTTGGTGCACGCCACGTGCGAAGCCAGCTCGCGTATCACTGGAGCCTGGAAGGTGGTGTGGTGCGTGTTTTGCCACGACTCGAGCCCTACGAGGCGGCTGCGCGCCGCGTCCCGCTCGGCAAAACGCCAGCCCCAGTTCGCGGCAGACGACACGAGCTCCGACGTGTACTCAGTCGGGAAGAGGTAGAAGCGCTCGCTGTCACTCCAGCGCTCGCCGCGGGCGGTGGGAAAGCAGAGGCCATGGACTGATTCCGCCGACATGCTTTGCTGGTACGGCGGATGCGTTGTCTTCGCGTTGGGGTTGGACGGTTTTCCAGGCTCACTCCGGCGTCGTATAAACGGCAGCGTCAACCTGGACCCGCCCCAACTTGTGCAGCAAACATCGGCCCGCAGAATTCCCTGCACAGGTGCTCGTGCCAGATTGAGGACTCCTTCGCAGAGCACACAGGTTCGACACAGGACCATAAGAGGCTTTTTAAATTCGCCGTCGTCCTGCCAAAAGAAGAGAAACAGTGAGCCAAGGGGAATATTTTCCGAAAAAAAACCTATTAAGAGTTAAGATAGAGATATCAGAGTCACAGGAGGTTGGCTAGTCACAGTAGGTGGGCTGCCAGCCCCGCACGAGATCGTACACCGACAGGCCGACCGCCTGCCCCACAAAGGTCCTCGCGAAGGTTGGCCCCGCGCCTCGGTAGAAGGCGGCGAGCCCGCCCCTGCGCACCGTCGCCAGGCACTCGCCGAGGCCGAGCGCGGCGCCGCCCGCCTGCGTCTGCTGCAGTACCTTGACGCGGTCGATCGGCAGGGTTGCGCCGTAGAAGCAGGCGCCCGCCGCGCCGCCAATCGCCCACCGCGGAGCCGCCGCGGCCGCGTCGCTCCGCCGCTGAAGCTCCTGCCCGCGGTAGTAGACAGTGTAGAGGATGGCGTAGCCGAGCGTATCGCGCGCCGCGAGTGGCGCGAGGCCGCGGTACAGCACGCCGGCGCCGTGCGTTTTCACCAACGACGACACAACCCGCACCGCCGCGAGGCTCGGGTCCTTCCTCCGCTGCACCTGCAGCTGCGACTTGACGACGTCGGCCGGGCAGGACACCACCGTGTTGAGTGCACCGGCGCAGGCGCCGGCCAGCGCGAAGCTCTGTGTCTGCGCGTAAAAGGCCTCGAAGAGCGAAAACAGCGAGAGCTTCACGAGAGGGTAAGTGGCAATCCGCGGGACCACGCCGAGGAGGAGGGCGCCGCCGCCCTCGCCGCGCACGGTGGTGACGGCGAGGCGGAAGGCGCCGTCCGAGGCGCCGAAGTGCGCAGATTGCAGCCGCGTCTTGAGCGTGTCAAGAGGCTGCTCGGCCAGCACCTGGCCGACGCCAGCGAGGAGGCCGGCGAACGGCGCGGCAGCCGAGGAGGCAGCACGCCGGCCGGCGGCGTCCGCGGGCGGTTTGGTCATCGCGTTTTCGCGCGGAGTGGAGGGCTTGGATGACCGGAGCACTAAGTCGGCGAGACAGCTGATAGATATACGCGACTAGGTTTCTTTTCTCGGTCCCTGTGGCTCTCTCCCGTTTCTCTTTCTAAGAAGCGTACCAACTGGGTCAACTCCCCTGAGCATGCCGATTGGGTCAAGAACAAGCAAGAGGCAAACGGCTTCTTACGCTCGGGCACTGGTCTCTGGTGTCTCTTGTTCCTTCTTGTTGGTTTTCAAAAATCTCAACAAACAAGCTAAAATCTCTCAGCTGTTTTTGGGTGGGAGAGAGAGATTTTTAGTTTTGTTTTGAGATTTTTTTGAAAACCAACAATACACGTGTGAATCTCACGACCCTCACAGTGATTTGTGCTCGGCAGCTTGTCAGCCTGACTCTTGCTCTTGCTGGCAAGAGCGGCCGCACACTGCTCGGTACCCCCCCTGCACATCTAAAGGCATGTCGGGACCCCCCCCCCCCCCCCCAGCAGGAGCGCTCTGCCTGTGGGGGGTGCTGGCATCTCTGTACAGACAGCAGCTGGCGAGAATTTATGGTCGATCCCAAAACCAGTGGTCTCACCGGCGTACCCTCCTACTGCCAGCCGGGCGCGGGGCACGCCAGTCTCTCTTGACTTCTACGCCTCTCGTGCCGCGCGCGTTTTCGAAAAAAGAAAAGTGTAAACGCTCCACTACGACAGCTCAGTCGATCGATTTCGACGAGCGAGCGATCCGAGGATCGAGCGGGGGACCGATAGGCTAGGGAGATCAACGCTGATCGATCAACGTCAGCCGAGACGCCCGAGTGAGTGGCTCACTATACGGCTTTCAGTGTGGTAGTACAAGATAGACTCACCATTGGTCACATCTCACCAAGTCTTTAGCTCTTTAGTAAAACGCCAGCACTCGACACGACGAAGGTGTATTGGGCTCGAAGGCGCGGTGAGAACACAACCGACCAAAATCTAGCATACCGCTAAAACACGAGCCGAGGTGGGAGCGGGCGGCGGCGGCGAAGAGGCGGGAGAGCTGGGTCCAATGCCTTCTGCTGCTGGGGGGGTCGGGCTGCTGGGGGGGTCCCCCCCCCCCTAGCAGCAGCGGCAAGTGGGAGAAGCAGCAGCAAGCCCTCGCAGTTCCACGGCGGTGCGCCGCGTGCGCTGAGCTCCGGCCGGAATGGATGACGACGCTCAAGTGCGTCGACGGCAGCCCGGGCAGGAGCCGCCCGGGTGGCTCGGGGAAAAGTGGGACGAAAAGCAGCAGCGGTACGTGGTCTGCCGGCCGGATGGTCTGCTCGAGCGCTGATGCAGAGCTTTCCGACGTCATTGTGTTTGCCGCTCCGCTCTCGGCGCCCGCCGCCGCGCGCGCCCGCGCGCCACCCCTTTTGCGCAGCAACACCTTAAACTTCATGGCCCTCCAAATTCGGGTCGGAGCGTAAGCGGAGTGGGCCCCCGGAGTTTGAAAAAGGCGACGGACGCTTGCGTCCTAGCCTCCAACAACGCCTCCCCGGCGCAGAGGGGCCCCCGGAGGGACGCTCAACCGCCCCACGCCACGCCGCTTGCGGCGGTCCTAAGCTCCGCTGCGCTGACGTGTGTGATCCTTGTAAAATTCTTTTCGCAGTGTGAGCTTCGGGGCAATGTCGTCAGCCTCACTTCGCCGTGGTGCTGCGCGCTCCTCCCGCGTCGTCGTTCGCCGCGGCAGCCCGCGCCGCATGTCGTCGATGGTCGAGCTCCGCGAGGAACGGCTTCACCCGGGAGCGGCGTCGGAATGGGCTGCGGCCTTCCAGTCGTCTGCGCTCGCGGTCCGCTCCTCGCAGCTACGCACCGCGACGCTCCCTGAAGTGGGCGGCGTGCTCGACGTCGCCACCACGACATACAGCTGGAGCGGCCATGAGGAGCGCAGCGCCTACTACGCAGCGCTCGCCGCCGACCCGCTGGACCACAGCGGGGGCCAATGGGTAGCAGAGCGAAAGTCGTGCCTCTACGTCGAGCCGCCGCTGGTCGCTGACTTTGGGCTGCACGGGCTGGCAAACGCGGCGCCGCCCGAGGGCGCGAGCGGCGGCGGCGGCGACGCCATCTATGAGCTGAGGCGGTACCAGCTGCAGCTTGGGTACACCACGGTGCCGCGCTTCCTCGAGCTCTACGCGGGCGGGCTCCCGTCCAAGCTGGCCGCCCCCGGCACCGACCCCTCCTCCTCCCTGGTGACGGTCCTCAACACCGAGGTCGGCTCGCTCAACGAGGTGATCGAGCTGTGGAGGCACGGTCGCGGCACCGTGGCGATGGACCAAAGCCGGCAGGCTGCGCGCAGCGCGGCGCCCTGGCGCGAGGCGATCGGCAGCATCGCCGCGCTCGCCGTCAGCTTCACCACCTCAATCCACAGGCCGCTGCCATCGGCGCCGTGGCAATAACAGCACCGCGAGGGCCAGCACTCAGTCCGAAGTTTCAGGCGCTCAAGTGGCTTCTGAGGTATGTCGTTTAGTGTGTGTACGGCAGTCTCTAAGTCTCTCTGAGTACTCTCTCGCGTGTAGCTCTCGGATATGACCAAGCGTGGGCTGTGGCGTCCGTGCCGGCCGTGTCGAGAAGCGTGTCCGCACCTCCCGGGTGGTACCGGAGGTAGGGCGAGACGTTGTACACCTTGCCAACTTCACTAGAACTTCACAAAAAACGCGGCACCTCCGACATACGTCACTCGTCAGTAAACTCGAAAGAGATTGCGAGTAAGGTAAGGTAAGGTGGTAAGGTAAACTTCTCCACACACACGAGGTGGTGGGGCAAGGGGGGGCAACCCTCGCGTCTCCACGTCTAACGACAGGAGCCCCACGGCATTCAAAGTGCAAGGCCCGGTGCGCGTGGGTGAGCGGGGTGTGTGTGTGTGTGTGTGTGTGTGTGTGTGTGTGTGTGTGTGTGTGTGTGTGTGTGTGTGTGTGTGTGTGTGTGTGTGTGTGTGTGTGTGTGTGTGTGTGTGTGTGTGTCTCACGTCACTGCATCCTCTGCCGGTTCCTCCCGTCGCCTCTTCTTTGTTCGAATGTTTTTCAATCCATCCTTCACGAAAAGCCCTCCCATGTAGCTAGCGTTCTTGGCGAATGTCTCGAAGTGGCCAGCACTGCGGAGGTGTTAACCGCTGTCGCCAACAGCCAGGCGGAGGGCAACCTCGTTAGGAGGCTAGAGATCTCCCTTCCACCGGAGGGAGGATCGCCCTGCCACAGTTACGCGAGCGACGCCAGCTTGCGAGACGTTCAATTCGAGCATTCGGGCCGCGCGACCTATGGAGACCCAGTCAGAGGCAAGCGCGGGCGCTGCCCAAGCGGATCGCCGGCAACTAGTGCCGCCCGCGCCTGGCGCGACCGCCTTCAAGCGCGGGCGGCCCGTGGCTTTGCTCCATCAAACGGGACAAGGCAAAAACACAGTTGCACAGATACATGCCGGCGGCGCGACTCCCCCCCGCAGATCGCCCTCAGTGGGGGAGACCGCGACACCGGTGACGGAGCGCAGTTGGGAGTGTCTTTGGCTCACGCCAGGGCGCTCGTTGCTCCTCCGTCTCTTTGTATCTTCCATACTGCGTTTATCAGAAGACCTCCTGCTACTGACAAAGGGACAGCGACAGGTTCGCAGCACGGTGGACTCCTATTCCACTGGCGATCTCTCTCGACTAGCGACCTTCCTCCGGCTTCTCACTGGCAGTCTCTCACTCTGCGCGAATCGTGGCGCTGCCTTTCTTAAAATTCTTTTCTGAATGTTTAAATTCTTTTCTGATTCTCTGCGGTGTTGTGTGTACATACATGCAGTTGGTCGACCTCGTCGAGTACCTTGAACCTGCTGGCGAACGTCTTGCACAGCTGGTTTCGCTCGTACTGGCGACCAGCGTCGGTGTCGGGCGCGACAAAGGTGCCGACGACTTTGACACCTTGGATCTCGCCCTCCTGCTGCTCGAGGATTGCAGCTGGGATGCCGTCGACGCCACCCGCCGGGCAGATGGCCTTGATCTTGGCGTCGTTTGACACGCAGCCGCAGTCCTCGAGTCGGTTGGTCTGCAGGCGCTCGAAGGCGTCTGCAGCTGTCTGCTCTGTTCCGCCACACAAAAGCGCCACCACCCTCGCCCAGGGATCTACAATGCTGTCTTAAGATCCGACCTGTGAGCTCTGCCTGCGCTCGGCACCGGGCACCGCCTCGGTATACAAAATGCGCCTGCGGGCGGACCCTGACTGCTTTGACCTTTGAGCTTTGTGCTTACAGATCACAGATCACAAAAGCACAACCCCGGGCCCGAAATCGCACAGTGACAGTCACGCAACACACTCCTCCTCCTGGGCCTCTCTCTTAGAAAGAACAGACAACTCGCCCTGTCCTTTCTTTTTCTGCAGTACTAGCACGCGCCAGTTCGCACCTGTGTCGAGCCTGTGTGTGTGCTGTGAGAGAGAGTTCTTGTGTTTAAATTCTTTTTCTGCGCGAATCGTGTATAAATAAATAAACAAAGTGCAGTATAAAATAATAAATAAAACGGACACACCAAACAAGGGATGGGAGAAGGACAGGGTCCCCACCTGCACGAGCAGGATCTTGGAAGGACGATCAGGGACACAGGGAGGAGGGTTCCAAGCGAACCAGTTTAGACCAGTTTAGACCACTGCTAAACACGAACCAGATTAGTCCTGTTTACGATAAACTGGGTCTAAACCTGGTATGGCTAATGGGGTTCCTCCCCCCGTCGCCGAGGGGTAGTGCGAGATTCTGTCCGTGCAGGCGGGGACCCCGTCCTTGATAGATCCCTTGTTTGGTGTGTCCGTTTTATTTATTATTTTCTTGCGTCTTTGTTTCTTTGTCGAGGTTGTGCATGGCAATCTTGAGGGTCCACGCGGCCGCGTCGAGGACTCTTCCGACAGCTTCGCCGTGTCGAAGATCTGCTTGCAGAAGCCGCAGCGCGTCCCCTCATCTTTCGCGCGGTACGTCGGGAGCGAGGCCAGGAACATCGCCTGCAAGCATTTGGTGAGGGGCAGTGAGTACCACTGCTCAACCCAACACCACTTCTACTAGCACCTTTGCGGCCGTTGAAATCAACGCGCTTCCGCTTCTTGCCAGGCGCAGGCGCCGCCAGCTGGTCTGTCGCCGCGCCCGACGTCGCGCCCTAACACCGACCGTGCGCCTGATCGGCGAGGCTGTTGTTGCGCGGTGCAAGTGTGCCAGGTGTGCTGTCCGGCCCGAGGCAGAGGATGGCGGCTGCACGCTGCCGCTTCCGCAGCCACAGCGCGGCCGCGGCGGCGGAGCTAGCTAGGGGCGCCCTAAACCGGGTCTAAACCTGGTATGGCTAATGGGGTCCCCCACCCAGGCCGAGCCCTGTTTAGACCCAGTTTATCGTAAACAGGACTAATCTGGTTCGTGTTCAGCCGTGGTCTAAACTGGGTCTAAACATGGTCTAAACTGGTTCGCTTGATACCCTCATACAGGGGAGGAACGGGAGCGGGGAGCGCATCGCGACACGCAGGGGGGCTGGGAAGGGTTCACCCACACGACAGGGTCCCAGGGATCCCCCTCTCCGCTCTCGTATAGGACAAAGTTGCACCCGGCGGACGGGGGCAGGCGCGGGCCTCCTACTGGAATCTCTCTCTCTCTGGTTGCGCTCTCCTAGTTCTCCTGCTACACTGACAAAGCTCAAAGGGACAGCGACAGATTCGCAGCACGGTGGACTCCTATTCCACTGGCGATCTCTCTCGACTAGCGACCTTCCTCCGGCTTCTCACTGGCAGTCTCTCACTCTGCGCGAATCGTCCGTTGTCAAAATTCTTTTTCTGATTCTTTGCAGCTTGGAGCACTTGGAGTGCAGCTACATGCCTTTTATCCCCACCCCTCTCGACGGCGGCGTGGTCTACACCATCCACGCGGACCGGCGTGTCCTCGTCGCCGACTCGCCAGACAGCACCGCCTGGCTGCCGGGCGCTGACGAGGCATGCATGCGTGGCGGGGCAGAGCGCTCGTCCGGCTGGCTTCCCATCGGCGTCAGGCCGGGCGCACCGCCGAATGCACGGCGGTGCAGCTTCGACGCAGCAACGGCAGAGGCGATGCTCGAGCGTTTTGCGGCGCAGCACGGTGTCGCCATGCGAGACGCCTTCGGTGCGACAAGCTGCGAGCACCGGCCGGCGCATCGGCGCAAGGCGTATGTGACTTCTCTCTCGCGCGAGCTAGCGCCCGACTCGTTCCACGCGGACTCGGAGGCGCTCGGGCCGCTCGCGGGCCGCCTGCTCGGGCTGCTGCGGCTGCTGCACCTGGCGGGGCTGGCGTCCTCGCGGCGCGAGCTCCTCACGGTGCTCGCCTACCCGCACGAGGCGTGGCCGGAGGCGTGGGGAGGGCACACCGAGTTTGCGGCGAGCGTGGACGGGGAGGAGGTGGCCGGAGGCGTGGACGCCGACGGCGAGGCGCGGCGTGCGGCGCTGCGGCTGGTCCCGTCGCCTGGTCGCACCGTCGTCTTTCACGGCGCGCTGCACCACCGCGCCGCTTGGCCGTCGGCCGACGCGGGCAGCGGGCGGGCGGGGTCGCCCGCCGGGCTGCGCTGGTCTGTGGTCATGCAGCTCTCGTGCGAGGTGAGCGACGCGCGGCGAGGAGGTGGCGGTGGAGGCACCACCGCCGCGTCCTCCGTGGCGGGCGAGCTCCTCGCGCGCGCCGAGAGGCTCGAGCGCGAGCTCGGCCTGGAGCACGGCTCCTCCTCCGTCGGGGCGGCGGTCGCGCTCACCCTCGTCGAGATGCTGCTGCCCGCCGTGCTCGGGCTGGCGTGGCTGGGCTGGCGCGCGAGAAGGCCCGTGCCGGCCGCCGTCACCGTGCTCTTCGCCGCCCTCGTACTCGGGCTGCACCTGGATAGCTTCGCGTGAGGGCCCAATGGAAAAAGCAAGGTTGAAGATAGTATAACTTCACACAAAAGCACGACCTCCGGGCCCGAAATCGCACAGTGACAGTCACGCAACACACTCCTCCTCCCTGGGCCTCTTAGAAAGAACAGACAGCCCAAGGGAGGGAGATGCGAGAAAAGAGAAAGAAAGAAAAAAGAAAACAGAGAACCCCAAGGGAGGGACATGGGAGGACGGCACGCCGCCACCACACAGGGATTTTAAGGAGAGGAGTCACAGGTGCTAGCCGTCGCCCACCCTCGGGCGTCTACCACTTCCTATCTCTCTTCGCAGTTTCTCACCAATTCTCGCAGCGACCTTCATGCCACCTCTCGATTAGCTTGGCCCCACGCCCCATGGACTACAACACAGTGAAGGGCGCTGCCATCTCAGTTCTCATCTGAGCCTCCCAATCATCACATTGGAATCTTGCCCAGAGGCCCTTCTTGAAGTTCCGCTCTGTGATGTGAAGGTGGTCCCTCCAAACGCTAGGATCGCATGGATGCGGCCATGCGTGTGCTCCCTGGCATGTGGGGGCGGCCAGTACCCAACCCCGGTCAGCTACACCAAAGTGCTTATCCAAGATTGTCATCAAGCCGAGGTGGGTCATCAGTTGGAGGGCTCGTGACGGGCCGTGGCACGGGGACCATGGCCTGCCGTTTTTGGTTCGACAATGGCAGTTGTGAAGATCGCAGACATCGTCCATCAGGACCAAGGTTTGGTTGCAGCGAGCCATCCCACTGGAGAACATGTTGAAAAAGTCGTTGTATGTCGGCATATGCCATCCACGTGCAAAAGGTCACACCATGCCGATGCAGCCAGCTTTGTCTTCTGCATCTGCCTTAGAATCTGAGGAGCTTCCAGCGGAACAGTGAGCTCACTTGGGCCGACAAAGACATTGAAGCGTTCCCCGAAGAGTCGCTGCATTGTCCTCATTGCCCTTGGGGTATAATCCAGCGTGCCGATGTCAAAGGTGAACGTCCGGGCAGCTGGATTGGAAGACAACCATATCGCTGTGGAGTGCCCGGCGTTGAAACCCACCTCGCACACGTTGGTGATGTTTGGTGTGCTTGCCACTACTCGACCGTAATAAGTGGCCTGCTCCGGGTGATGGGCGATGCTCCAATAGCGACCACCCCGCGCCGCTTCTTCGCCACCCGCGTTGGCAGGCGCACCGGCTTGAAGCAAGACTGTCTTGGATTGCCGCGCTGCGACGGCATGCTCAATCGCGGAGAAGGCTCTCTCCATCCCGGCTGGGACCTCTCGCTCACTGCTGCGATCGCGCGCACGCTGCAGTGCAAGATCGAACCACACAGGAGCGTCTTGCTGAGTGCCCAGCACTGCCAGCGGTGCAAGAAGCCGCAGTAACCCTGATCGGCCTGAGTGCGGTCTTGGCATGATCGACAGAACCCTTCAGGCGGTGCAGTAGCACCTCCCACGCCCACAGCACCTGGAGCTCTTCTTGCAGGGCAGCGGGTGGTGATACTAGTGTCGGTTCTCGACAGACAGTGGCAGTCTTTGTCGTCCTCCTGAAGACGCCCTTCTGGAGCTCTTGTGCCTGCGTCCAATAAATTAAGGCCGCAGGATGGTCCGTACTACCGGGGGACCGTCGCCCTCGGGCGCACTGGCTTGATCCCAGCGGCACAAGTCTACGAGAGGGGGCTCCGAAAGGTCGGCATGCCTGGCATGTCGGCTTACTAGGCAGGTCATTGCCATTGGCCTCCCCCCCCCCCAAACTCAGCCATTCCAACGGCCAGACCGCTCGCTTAAGGCTGATTGGCTAGACGAGCGGCCTACCTCCAACGGGGCGGTCCGGGAGAACGCGTGGAACCTGCCCGCCTCGGTGGGAGGTGGTTTGGCGCCGACGGACCGCCCTCTCCACCACCCTCGCCCAGGGATCTACAACGCTGTCTTAAGGTCCGACCTGTGGGCTCCGGCCTGCGCTCGGCACCGGGCACCGCCTCGGTATACACAATGCGCCTGCGGGCGGACCCTCACAGATCACAGATCACACCGGCCCGAACGCGCTGGAGAGACCGTTGTATGTCCCGGTGGCCAAGAGCGCAGAGCCGCTCGCCGGAGTCACCCACTCGAACCTGCGCTGGGCTCACGATCCTCGTCGCCGAGCCGGCGGCGATGCCGGCGAGGAGGACTGGCGTGGTCTCGCCGAGCGAGTAGGCGGTGAGGAGCGCGGCGCCCAGCAGCGGGTCGCCCTGAGTGGCGACAAAGCCCAGGAGGGAGACGAGCACGGGCGAGGCGCACGGCGAGGCCACGAGCGCGGAGGAGGCTCACACACACACACACACACACACACATGCATGCATGCACAGACACACAGCCCCTTCCCCTCCCCCCTCAAGACCTTCCCAAGGGCGAGGACACGCGCAGGCCGCACCTCTAGTGAGGCCCGCATAGTATCAATGTGGGAGACTCATGCCGCCGCCCCTGCCACCCCTGTGTCAGTGTGCCCGTGGTAGTGAGAGACTGCCGGTGAGAAGCCGGAGGAAGGTCGCTAGACTGAGATGAGACCGCCAGTGGAGTTGGGATTCCACCGTGCACCGCGCTGCGAGCCTGTCGTGTCCCTTGTCAGGAGCAGGAGAGCCCCACCTGTGCCCCTGATCGTCCTTCCAAAATCCTGCTCGTGCAGGTGTGGACCCTGTGCTCCTCCCCTATCCCTCGTTTGGGTTGTCTGTTTTCTTTCTTTCTTTTAGGAAAAGCTTGTTCAGAGATTTTTAGCAATACCAAACAAATCTAACACTCACACGTCATTTGGGGCCTGGAGCCCTGTTCACGCGCGCGCGAGACGTGCAGACAGGGTTGCCAGGTGAGAGCGAATGGCGTGAGTGAGTGAGCGAATGGCGCGGTTCACGCCTCGCACAACAGAGAGAGAGATGCGCTCTGCATGGTGGGACATAAAAGAGAGCGAGTACTTGGGCGAGTAGGCCGTGCGGTCAACGCTGCCGCGCGCGACTTTGCGCGCGAGGCGGCGCAGCTTGAGAACGGCGCACTAAAGTCGAGCCCAAGTATTGGTCTGTGCATCCGTCGCGAAAAGCTACTTAACCCGAGAAGCCCCAATTGTCTGTAGCATAGCTGACCCCCCCCCCCCCCCCACCCCACCCCCCACCCACACACACACACACACACACATGGGTCCTCGGAGAGGGTACCCTGGGTGGGTGGGCTCTACCCTGCAGGCTCTACCTCGCCAGGGTCGCTCCACAGGGGCTCGGCGATGCTCAGCTTCCAAAAGCAGACGGAATTCGAGCGTTGGCTGCGCGCGTGCCCGCTCGGGACACGCGGACTCACCTACAGCGTAACGCGTTCGGCGGATGACGGTGTGCTGTCTGTCGGGTGCACGTGGCGCACGCTCGCCTGTGTCGAGCCTGCGTCTCGAGCCTGCGTCGAGACTGCACTGCCCAGCGAGCCGCATATCGCGCCGCGGAGTGCTACGCCGCCGGCAGATGGCGAGGCGGCGTGCGAGGAGGCGGCCGAGGCGGCCGAGGCTGAGCGGCTGCGCGAACAGCTTGCGCGGATGCGGAGCTTTGTCGCGGGGCAGGGCGCGCCCGCAGGCGAGTACGCCAAGGGCCAGCAGGCCTTGGCCGCGATGATGCGAGCGCGAGAGGCGGGCGCGTCGACGAGAGAGCAGGTCCGCGCCTGCCTCGGCGCCGGGCTCGGGGCGGAGTATCCCTCGCCACCCGGGTATGATCCGCGGCCGCCGACAGAGGGGGAGACGGGTTCTCATGGAGAGGGCGAGGTGCACGAGGCCGCAGTCTCGTCGGATGCGTGACCGGGTGCGTATATTAGCTACGGGCGAATGTTGTTTTCTCCATCCCTGCGCGGCGTGCGCCCGGAGCCCTCCACCGCTCTCCAGCCCTTTCCAAGTTTCATGTAGCGATGTGGTGTACACACGCTCTCTCTACAGACTACACGCTGTCTACACGTGTGACTACACACACGACACACACGTACTCCATCAACGATAAAGGGTCCCGTACAGATTACAGTCCTCCCCCAGCCCCCACACAGTATCAAACTATCGTTGTAGCTCAAATTGCCAGTATAGTGGCACCCCGTGTACGGCTCTACGCGTGGGAACGGAAACGCATATTGACCGCCATATTTAGTTTTGTGCTATTTTCGAGAGCGTGGGTAACAGGGCTCAGCGCGCCTCTGACCCACCCATTAATGCGGAAATGCGAGTTCCAACACTGATCTCCGTGTTCGCGCATGTCAGAGCCTCGCGGCGCAGCCCTCGGACATCGTCCGCGTCTCGCGCTTGGGTCCGTCTGCCCCCCGCCGCTCCCGCAACGTCCGCGCCTTCGTCTCCCTCAGACATGCGTGCTGTGCCTGCCTCCCTAGCGCCCGCCCCCCGCCAAGCCCTGTCTCACAGCTGCTCGGACAGCTGCAGCTCGGCTGGGGTTGGCTGGTTGCGCAGCTCCTCATTCTCGTAGCCCAAAGCGTCGAGCGATCCCCAAGCGTAGTGGCGGCCAGCGGCCGACACGGCGAGCGTGTGCGAAGCGCCTGGCGGCGCGCGAGCGGCGTGGCAGTGAGAGCGCTGCCGTGTGCGGTGTCGGGACCGGGCGACATTAGACGGCAGGGAGGAGAGCGAGGGAAGAGGCGACGGGGTGCCAGGGGCGTCGGGAGCAGGAGGGGAGAGAAGCACCTGCCGCCACCGACGCGATCGCCACTCCGCTCAGGGCAGAGACGCGCTGTGGCAGGAGCGCGCTGCCCTCCTCGCCGTTGCCGAGGCCGAGCCTGCCTCCGCGGCCGTGCCCCCAGGCAAAGACCGCGCCTGACATGCGTGTGGCGCGACTCACACACCTCTCCAGCCACGGCCACGCACGAAGAGAGGGAGGGGAGAGAGAGGGGTGGGGTGGGGGGGTGGGGGGGGGGAGGGGGGGAGGGCGAGGCGGCGCCGTCAGCGGCGGAGAGTGCGACCGAGTGGTGCTCCCCGGCGGCGACGGCGCAAGCGTGCACCGTCACCAGAGCCTCGATCAGCTCTGGAGAGTGCCGGTTGAAGCTGTCGCCGTGGCCAAGCTCGCCGTTTGTGCCGCAGCCCCAGGAGAAGACCTCGCCGCGCGCGGTGCAGGCGAGGGTGTGGCAAGCGCCGCAAGAGAGGTCCGTCACGCGCGAGTCCGAGAGCGCCTACCCGCCCCACCGCCCGGACGTGTCGCGGACGTGTCGTGGAAGTGTGGCAAGTGGGGCTGCGTGGCGCAAGGTGCGCGCGCCGCAACCAGCCCTGGCACCGAGCGAGGACTGTTCTTGTCGGCAGGTCTTCCGAGCTGGCCCTGCGCCGCCCAGCCCCAGGTGTAGACGCGTCCGACAGCCGTCCCTGCGGCAGAGTGGTCCCCCCCCGCAGCGAGGAGGGTCACCTTCTCGGCAGAGAGGGCAGACACCTCGAGGGGCCGGGGGGGGGGGAGGGGGAGGTGAGGCGGGGATGCAGGGGAGGGGAGGGCAGGGAGGAGGCAGGAGGAGAGAAGTGGCAAGGCGAGGGGCAGTGGCCGCGGCGGTGGCGGCGGTGGCAGCGCGCCTGCGACGGGGATCGAACACACCGCCGAGCCGACGGGGCGGCGTGTCCACCGACGCACGTCGCTGCCCCGGTGCCGGGCGCCAAGTTCTCCTGCCCCGCGTCGCCGTCCCCGAGCCCGAGCTGCTCGTAGGTGTTTTGGCCCCACGACCAGAGCAGCCCTTCTCGAGAGGCTGCGAGGCTGTGCATGCGGCCCGCCGCGACGGCACCGACCCGCACGCCGCGCAGCGCCTGTGCGGAGGGGCTGTGTGGGCGCGGGTGCGGGTGCGGGTGTGGGGGTGGGCAAGGCGCCTTGGGACAGAGGTGTGGGTGTGGAGAAGGAGGGGGAGGGGGGAGGGGGGGGTGCCTCAATGAGGCGCGGCACCCCCGTCGACGCCTAGCGGGCAGGGCGGGGGGCAGTCACCCTCGCCACACGCCAGAGCCGGGCTCTCCCCCTCCGCGTCTCTGATGCCACGAGCCGCACGGCGCTGGCAGTGCGGCCGAGCGGTGCGCGTGAGTCTGGGAAGTGTCTAGAAAGTGTCTAGGAGGTGTCTGGGAAGTGCCGACACCTCGTCCCCGTGGCCAAGCAGACATCTCCCCGCATCTCCCCGCATCTCCCCCATCTCCCCGACACCTCGTCCCCGTGGCCGAGCAGGCCCTCGCGCCCGTTGCCCCACGAGTAGGCTGCGCCGTCCGCCGTCACCGCCAGCGAGTGGTGCCGCCCCGCCGACACCGCCACCACCGGCCGCGCGCAGAGCGCCGCTACGGCGCGCGGAGGCGTCACGAGGGTCGGTGCGCCGACGCCCGGCGCGACGACTCCTTGCGTGTGGCCGAGGAGTCCGGGGGTGCCGTCGGCGGGCGACGCGGGGAGGTGGGCAAAGTGATTCCGCGGCCGCTCCGTCCCTGCCGAGAGCAGCGCCCCGCGACTGTCGAGCAGAAGTGAGTGGTGCGCGCCCGCCGACGTGCTCGCCCGCCCGCGGCGCTCGACGGCGGTCTCAACCCACGCGAGCATCGAGAGCCAGGAGGACTCGCCCTCGGGGAGCGAGGCGGGGATCCACCACCCGCCCGCCTCGGCCCGCGCGCGAAGCGCCTCCTCCACCGGCGAGCGCGGTGGAGGCGGAGGCGGCACGCCGAGCCCGAGTAGCCGGCAAGAGGCGGCGACGCGGCAGAGGGTCTTGGCGTCGCAGCGCGCGAGGACTAGAGAGATGAGCTCGAGCGGGAGGTCGAGCAGGCCCATGGGGAGCATCCGCACGGGCGTCGTCCCGTCCGACGAGCGACGGCGGGGGAACATCGCGTGCAGGTGATCGGCGAGCCCGCGCGCGGTGAAGGCCTCGTCGGGGCCAAACCCGGCAGCGCACGCGCGGACGGCGGAGACGGCGGCGCGGAGGCTGGCGAGCGCAGCGAGGCATTCGCCGTTTGCCGGCTTGACGACCTCCTTTGGCGTCGGAGAGGCGATGCAGAGCCGCATGGGCCGGCCGAGTTGGAAGTCGGCAACGCCTAGCTTGTTTTTCTCTTTTTCATCAGAGATGATAGGAGCTCTAGCTTGATATAATGATCTCATACGCATGCAGGCAGATCGCCGACCGACCCTCGGGCCGGTTCTCACCGACTGGCGGTCCATTCACAGCAGCTCCGCGGGATACGCTTCATTCAGGATGCTGGCATTCGTCGCAGCTGCCGCGTTCGGCCTGCTGGTGGCAGCCCCACCTCGCGCCGCACCATCGCGCACCACCGTGCCGCGCTGCATCGAGGTCGCCGCTGCCGACGCCCTGAGCCAGAGCCCCGCCCTCCTCGCGACTGCCGGCACCGCCGTCGCCGCGATTGGCGGCATTCTGATAAACAACCAGCAAAAGAAGAAGCCGGCCGCCGCCGTGCCCAAACCCGCCGCCGCGGAAGTGGCCGAGGTGGCTCCTCCCGCGCCGAAGCCGTCGACGACGACGGCGTACCGTGGCAAGGTGCCAGCCCTGTGTTGCCGCAGCACGCCCATCCTGTGCATGCCGCCTCCACCACCGCAGCACCAGCCCGTGCGGACGTTGCCCTCCCTTCAGGTGACTGTCGGCTTCCACCGCGGCGCCGGCCGGATGCCGCCCACGCCCGCCCGCGAGCAGTGGGAGCCGCCGCCGGGCTGGGCGCCGCCCTCGAAGCCAGTCACCAGCTGGTACGACCGCGGCGACCGGCTGGCGATCAGCGCGCCGCCGCCTGAGGCTGCGGCCGCGCCGGCGGCCTCGCCCAACCTGCTTGAGCAGTTTGTAGCCCTGTTCAGCGGCGTGTCCGCCTCTGCCTCCGCCTCCGCGGCGCCCCGCGCCAGCGCCTACAAGGGCAAGGTGTGAGAGGAGGGATGGGGGACCAGCCCCTCCCGGCCTCGCAGTGCCACGCAGCGGACAAAGCACTGTCCCGCAGCCTCGCCCGCCTCCGCCGCAGGTGACTGTCGGCTTCCACCGCGGCGCCGGCCGGATGCCGCCCACGCCCGCCCGCGAGCAGTGGGAGCCGCCGCCGGGCTGGGCGCCGCCCTCCGTTGCCAGGCCGCCCGCCGTCGCCTCGTGGTACGACAGCGGCGCGCGGCTGTGAGGAGGCGCGGGAGGGGGCGTGTGGCGATAGATGGGGCCGCTCTCTGGTGGCGGAGCAGGGTCGGTGAGCTCCGAATTGGTCGGCCCGTCGAAGCCGAGATGATGGCGAGGGGCGGGAATCGGGATGCGTGTGGGGGGTCTGATTGTGTGAGTGCCCCGGGGCATTGCATGGGCAGGCGTCCCACAGCATGGTGTGGCCCGGCGCCTGCCGCACATTGTCTCGCTGTATCTCGCGGCACGAGAGTCGAAGAGGCGAAAGTCGAGGACCGAATACACAGATTTGGAGAGAGAGATTTTTAGCAAATACCACAATATCCCAAACAACTCTAAGTCTAACACTCACGCATCAATTTGGGGCCTGGACGCTGGAGCCCTGTTCACGCGCGCGCGAGACGTTTGGCGTACGCGTAAAGAAGATGATTTGTGTTAACAGCTTAATTTGACGAGATATTGTTTGTTGTTGTTGCAAACCGGGAAATAAATAAAAACGTACACCTCTCTTGAGTCTTGTCTCTACTGTGAGAAGGGTAAAAAGGAACACAGATCCCCGCCCTTGCCGCTTGCGATCTTTGTGCAGGGTTCTTTGTGGGTGTGGTCGGCGGCTAGCAGGCTGCAGGGGTCGTCCTCCCGATGGGGGACTAGCACTAGCCGTCTTCCACATGGTCCCTCGCGCCTCGGGTCCCTGCTGCTCCTAATCTCTTCGTACATCCTCCTGCTGATCTCCGCAAGGTCCTGCTCCCTCCCTCGTCTCGCCCTGCGCGTCTGCTCCGCCTCCACATCGTCTGCCCTGCGTCGTCTGGCGACGGGTCCTCATAGTCGGTCGAGGTCGCCGCCCTCCTCGTGCCTCTTCCCAACGTTCCCTCGGCGGCCGATGCCGTCTGCTCCGGCTCCCCAGTCCCCGGGTCTGCCCTGCTCTCGTCTGCGCCAGTTTCTGCTTCGTCATCACTGGCGCCTCTCCTCTTTTTTCTCCTCCTCTTGTATGCTTTGCACATCGCGTCGATTCCTTTTCGTGTGAGCACCACAGCCTGAAGCCCGCCCAGCAGCTGAACCGCTCCCTAACCGAGAGACACGAACAAACAAACGAGACACGAGAGAGAGAGAACAAAAACGCATCTTTGTTTGAAGCGCATCGCCGAGGCCCGAGCAGCTCCCAACACAATCACAAGCGCGAGAGTGCGGCTAGCGCGAAGCAAACCAAAAACGAAAGACAGACTAAAAACTGCCAAAACTAAAGTAGATACCTAAGAAAGCCCTGCCTGCGTCTGTTGCCGCGCCTTACCGCCTTACCGCCGACCCTTACCGTGCCGCGCCGCCTTTACACACACATCTGACTTCTTGCTCGACCGAGTTTGCGTTGAGGAGCGAACCGAGCCGCCGGTGTGTCCCGCAGCGGCCTCGCTGGGCCAGAAGAACCGGTCCGCGAGTGCTCCGCAGCAACCTCGCTGAGCCAGAACGTCGGCTCGCGAGGTGCATGCTAGCATGAAAGAAAGAAAGAAAGAAAACAGACAACCCAAGGGAGGGATGGGAGGACGGCACGCCGCCACCACACAGGGATTTTAAGGAGAGGTGTGTGGTGCGCTAGCCGTCGCCCACCCTAGGGAGTCTGCCTCTTCCTATCTCTCTTCGCAGTCTCTCGCCGCTTCTCGCTGCCACCTTCATGCCACCTCGCGGTCGTCCCACTCTCGTCGTTCTCTCCCTTGAGCACTTGAGCACTGGATAGGGTCGATTCCGCATGGTACGGGACCCCTCGATCGTCTCGCCCTCCCTCACTGGTGTGTTCATTGGGGGGGGGTCATAACATTCTCTCCCTTGTCATTTCCTCCTCTGTCGCGTCGTTCCCTTCTGCCTCGTCCTGTGACGCCGCCGCCTGCCGGTCCCTTGTTCTCGCGGCTTCTTTTGCCTTTCGGCGCAACTCCGTCCTCCATGCTAGCAGAGAGATTTTTAGCAATACCTTTATGTGATGTTACAGGTGGGTTAAGAGGGAGATGTGCGCGAGCTGCGGGACCGCCGGGACGGCGGGCGGGTAATTGCGACTCGCCGCCACTTTTGGCGTATTTGGGACGCGCGTCGATTTCGGCATGGCAGGCGAGGGTGTCACGGCCATGATCGTGGCTGCTGACGCCGGCGACAACCCGCTGGCGGACCGCCGCGAGGACCGGAAGGCGGCGGCAGAGCGGGAGAGGAAGGCCAAGGTGGCGAAGGTCGCCTCGCAGGCGACGAACGCGATGGCGGCAGTGCGGGCGCAGCTCGATTTGCGGGAGAAGGGGGCAGCAGACAAGGCGGCGAACAAAGCCAACGACGACGCGGGGGCGCCGGTGAGGGCGTCGTCTACGATGCTCGAACGAGTGTTCGCTGCCCGCCTCGACGGTCCGGACAAATACGTTGTGGCTCGACGAAAGGAGCGAAAGACGGCTGCCGGGGCTGGCCAATACCAAACAACTCTAACACTCACACGTCATTTGGGGCCTGGAGCCCTGTTCACGCGCGCGCGAGACGTGCAGACAGGGTTGCCAGGTGAGAGCGAATGGCGCGGTTCACGCCTCGCACAACGAGTGTTAGAGTTGTTTTGTGTGTTGCTCATTCATGCCCAGGACTTGGGCCTTGTGAAGAGAGTCGTCGCCTGCATGAAGACGACTCTTGCGTGAAGAGACTATGCTCGCCGCCTCGCCCACGTACGTGGAGGGCCGCTCGCGCACGCGCGTGCGCGTGCGAGCGAGCGAGCGAGCGCACACGCGCTTGGAGCAGACTCTATACACATCACCCCGTGCGCGCGCGCCGTGGTGGAAACGGTGGGACGAGCGGGGCAGAGAGCCATGGGTTGTGGTACCTTCGGTTGTGTGGTGCCGAGGTAACGGCGGTTTTTTTCGCACCGGGCATTCTGGTTTTCTTTTTATCTAAATCGCGCCATGTTCTGCGGCGACTGGGTGCACACGGACATCGTTGGTAAGACCTGCGAGCACTCCGGTGAGGAATCGCTCTCTGAGTGCGAGGACGAGAATACCAAACAACTCTAACACTTTGTTTTGTTTGCTAGCATGCTAGCATGAGCCCGACCGATCCGTCGCAGTGCTCTTTCTTGCGTTACGGCGGCACACACACACACACAAGAAGAACACACACGTTACGGCGGTAGTTAGTGATCTAATCACCCGAATGCCACGTTCGGATCGCTTCTCATCGCAAACCCTGTCAGCAGTTCACCCTCGGGCATACACTGAGAAAGAATTTAAACAACTCAGAAAGAAAAGTGAGACTTTTTGAGAAGAGGCACCTACTTTCGTAGGACGGAGAAGGTCAAACCAGAGCACAGGGACGCCACAGGGACGCCACAGGGTCGGGCGCCTCGCGGGTTCGCGGCATGCCATCTCGATCAAAGCGAGCACGCGGTGCCTCGAGCTCTTGCTCTGTGCGTATCGACAGCAGTCTCGACCCCATCCCCGAGGCTGACTGGGGGACAATCGCATGGGTGAGATCGGCTCCCTTGCCTTTCGCCTGCCACTCGCATCGCCGGCGCTTGCACCCTCTCCACACGCATGGTTCCCGCCCGGCGCAGGACCTCGACGCGCTCGCCCTCTCACTCTCGTGCCTCGACGGCGTGCACCCCGACTACCTTGCTGACCTCCGTGCTCTCGAGAGCCCGCGCTCGGACGCTGCGGAGGCGTCCGAGGATCTGACGGAGTCCAGTGACCATTAGTTTTGACACGCTAGTGGGTACGGTATTAGAGGCGGCCTGCTAGTTCGTCCTCGCGCAATTTGTGTACTGCCCCATGTCCGTGGCACGTTAGGAGGACATCGCATGGTCCTACATACGTGGTACTGTATACTGTCACCCTCGGCTCACATAGTTCGTTTGCCGTGCGTGTCTATCCGTTTATTGGCCACAACATTAACAGGAGTACCGAAACACGCTGTACGGGAGTCGTGGGGTGCAAGGAGCGTGGCCGTCAGGTGGACGGACCGCTCGACCACTCGACTGGACGAAAGGGATGGGTCAAAGAGACCACGCGTAAGAGCCGTACATGGAAAGGGGTGGGTCAAGACGGATACGGGCTGGAAGTGGCTGGGGGCGCAGTACTACGACGCGAAGTGGGTCAAGAAAGCCATAACGCGGCTGGTCGCTGGTGCTCGTGGAAATTTGGGAGGCATTGCGCCGCCCACCAAGCAGTTCCTCCACGTGTTCGCCAAGGAGGCGGCGGGCACCAACACGGACCGGACGTTGTACGGGGCGGCGTCGGCGAGCGCCTCCTCCTTCGTCGTCCACCACACGCAGCAGATCTCCAAGGCGGCGGTGGTGGGCGACGCCGAAAACATCAACAAGCAGGCGCGCAAGGAGCGTACCGACTGGATCAACAAGCTCAAGCAAAAGAACAAGCAAGCGACAAACGGCTTCTTGTCCTCGGCCCCAGTGGGGGGTGCCCGCGCCGCCTAGCTCTGCAGGCGGGCCCCTCCACCCTTCATGTAATCATGTAGTCCCCACATTCGCAGTAGGTAGGTAGGTAGAAAGGTGAAGAACAGCCAGGCTCGGACTGGACACCAACGCGGTATGGGTGGACGCTAGACAGATGATGACGACACGCACGAGCGACACACAGACACAAACAGGCTCACAAGACACACAGCCAGCTGGCTGCCACACACCCTGAGTAGGCGTACACATAACTCAGGGCCACATCCTCCCTGTCGCCCACCCCAGCACTCCAAGGCACCAGAAGAACAAACAAGGGCACAACAAACAACAGACAACAGGAAGTGACATTCGCAATCGTGGGATCGCTTGTCATGTGAGAGAGATTTTACCGGCCCCAGCTTCGGCTGAGGGCTGACAAGCTGCCGAGCCCAAATCACTGTGAGAGTCGTGATTTCTTGTCATGTGAGAGAGTGCGTTGTGTTCTTGTTTTCTATCCGCCAGTCCCGTGTCTAGCCGCCTCCATGAGCACTTGGAGTGCAGTCATCAACCGCCATCCCGCGCTTCTTCTTGGTGTACCTGTGTTAGTGCCAGTGCGAGCCAGTCCCGTGCCCAGTCCTGTGCCCAGTGTCGTGCGAAGGAGTTTTGTTGTAAAATTCTCTTCTTCCACCTCTTGACTCCGCCGAGGGGCTGTACACATCCACACCGATCCGCACGAATACGGCAGACGACGATCAACCATAGACAGTGCGGTGCATTGGCGCGCTGTGTGCCAGACACACGTTGCGCGGATGAGCGCAGCAGCAGATACGACAGCGACAGCGGACTCGGTGACAGCGATTAGCGTGCGTGTCATCCCGCCGCAAATGGTCTGGCCTCTGCGGCACGAGGTCATGTGGCCTTCCAAACCACTGGAGTACGTCGTAATCCCGGGCGACGAGGACGCCGCCACTAGCCGACACTTTGGTCTCTTCCTCCTCGACAAAGACGAGCCCGTCTCGGTCGTCTCGCTCTTTTGGGAGAGGAGAGAGGGCCAGGGCGTTGATGAGAGCGTCGCGCAGTTCCGCAAGTTCTGCACGCGCGTGTCGCACCAACGGAAGGGGTACGGGACGCTGCTGCTTGAGCGGCTCGTCGCAGACGCGCGTGCCGGCGGGGCGAAATCTCTGTGGTGCAACGCGCGCGTCGAGCAGGCCGGGTACTACCGCAAACTAGGGCTGTCCGATGTGCCCGGTCGTGCTTTTGAGAAGGACGGGCAGCGTTACGTGATCATGGAGATGCCACTGCGGCGACCAACAGCAAGAGAGAAGTAAAATCCGGCAAATGATCTCATCTGATGCCACCACGCACCAGCCTCGCGACTCCGGCCGTCGCTGACTAGGTCCAGCCCTGGGTGGCGCAAGATCTGAGGTTTTGTGACAATCCTCAGATCCGTGTTTTTCTCGTTGTTTTGTCGCTCGCTCCGCTCGCCACCTCACGCTCCGTAGCCCGGCCATGGCCAGTACCCCGCGTCTCAGTGAGACGCGTGGTACCATCCAACTCCGGTCGACGGGCTCGAATGCGCTCAGCCTCAGGAGGGACAAAACCGCGCGAATTCTGCACGCCTCGCTGCACCGCTGGCTTGACTGAATCAGGCAGCAGCAGGCTGCTGCTGCTGCCACAGCAGCAGTCTGCTGCGGCCCTAATACGCAAGTTGATGACTAGCAGCACTGCCGGGGGCATTCGAGCCGCCACAGCCGGTGTGCGGCTGTGCACTGCCACCTGCCCGCGGCTACGCACAATGTGCGCTCGCATTGGATGAGCCCTGCTGATGGACCTGCATCGCCTAGCTGCACGAGAGCAATGCCGCAGGCAGTGGCCGTGGCATACACTGCGAGCACACTTGGTGCAGCTGCGAGGTGCAGCAAGAGCACGTCGTTCCTGCCTCTGATGCCACTCTCGCGGCTTGTGCAGCGCGTCACTCGCGCATGCTCTCCAGGAGCTATGGCGGGCGCGTGTGTGGGGCTGTAGCCTGTGTTTGGCCGGTTCTGACCCGTTTACTATCAGTATCATGTCCGGGCCACAAAAAATCGCACACGGGTAGCGGCTCAGGGGCCCAGTAAGTCGCGGAATCGCCAAATGTCACAACCTGCGCCACCCAGGGCTGGACCTAGTCCGCTCTCCTAGCTTCTCCCCGTGGTGCCTAGAGTTTCCCCGAGTTTCCAAATGCGCTCGATAGCCCAAATCCATCCAGTTCCCTTTGATCATGTTGAAGATGTTCGGGCTGGTCGCTGGACAAGGAAGGGGGGAAAAGGAGCACTTTCTTCATTCTTGGGGCGCAGGGGCTGGGGGAGCACTTGTGGAGTGCAGTTATCAGCCCATAGCCGCACTTGGAGTGCACTTATCAGCCCAGGGCGCCGGGGACCTAGAAAATGCGCACCCAGAGGCCGGACGATTGGCGAGTTTTTTCTTTTTCTCTTTTTTATTTTCCCGCGAGTTATCAGCCCAGTTATGGCGACGGCCAGCTCCTGGCGCGGCGCGGACGTGCTCGCGGTGGACGACTTCGACGAGTCGATGGTGCGGGAGGTCTTCGAGACTGCGGCCGCGATGAAGCGCATGGTGGCAGCCAAGGGCGGCTCTGACGTTCTGCGCGGCCGCGTCCTCGCAAACGTTTTCTACGAGTGCGCCCGTGGCCCTGCCCCGCCCGCCTGCGCAGCGCGCCACTCACGGTGCGTACGCATGCGACGCAGGCCGTCGACGCGCACCATGTGCTCCTTCGACGCGGCAATGAAGCGGCTCGGCGGGCAGGTCGTCTCAGTCTCCGAGTCGACCTCGTCCGCAAAGAAGGGGGAGACGCTTGAGGACACGGTGCGCTGCCTCGAGTGCTACTGCGACGCGATGGTGCTGCGCCACCCGCAGGTGGGCACCGCCGCACGCGCCGCCGCCGCCGCGCGCAAGCCGATCCTCAACGCGGGCGACGGCGTGGGCGAGCACCCGACGCAAGGTGTGCCCGCCTTTGCCTCTCCTCCGACACTCCCCCCTCCCCCCCTCCCCCCCCCCCCCTCTCCCTCCCTTCCTCCCTCCCTCCCTCCCTCCCTCCCCTCGCCTCTCCCTCGCCTCTCCCTCGCCACCCGCGCCCGCCGCTCGCCTCGCCCCGCCCGCCGCCGCCGCCGCCGATTCCTGCGCCGCCGTCGCCCGCCCGCAGCGCTGCTCGACCTCTTCACAGTGGCAACCGCGTGGGCCGAGACCGGCGCCGCGCCGCCCGACGTGCTCGCCTGCCTGGCCGGCAAGCAGCTCACCCTGCTCGGCGACCTCAAGCACGGCCGCACCACGCACTCGCTCGCGCTGCTCTGCTCGCGGCTCGCGGCTCCGCCCTCGCTCGTGCTCGTCTCGCCGCCCGAGCTGCGGATGCCGCAAGCCGTGTGCGACAAGCTGCGCGCGCGCGGCGTCGCCGTCGAGGAGACGGACGCGCTGCGGCAAGTCCTGCCCCAGACCGACGTCCTCTACGTCACGCGCGTGCAGCGGGAGCGCTTCGCGACGGAGGAGGCGTACCGCGCGGTCGCCGGGTCGTACGTGGTCGACAAGGCGCTGATGGAGGCCGCGCCGCCGCGCTGCGTCGTCCTCCACCCCCTGCCCCGCGTCGACGAGATCTCGACCGACTTCGACGCCGACCCGCGCGCGCGCTACTTCGAGCAGATGGAGAACGGCATGTACGTGCGCATGGCGCTGCTCGCCCTCGTGCTCGGCGCCGACCTCGCGGCGCTCTGAGCGGGGGAGGCGCGGTGCCGCCTTTGGTGGTGGGGGGGGGGGGTACAGGCGGTAGATCCGTTAGTGTTGAGGGCACACAGCCGTACACCGAGAGCCGTCCCCTGGTCTCGTGGTGGGGCAGCTTACCGTCACATCGTCGTTAGTGCTGACTGCTGAGTCGCTCTCGCCCAGCTGTCGCGCCACAGAGCGGAATTCGAACCGTACAGTTACACACGGAGAGTAGTTTGAGAAAAAATATCCGAGTTCGGGACGCGCGAGTTCGGAATAGGGTTGCCTAACGTGAGGAGCTGAACAGTGTTGCTAGTGTTAACAGTAAACAACACGAGAACACACAACTGACAACACTCTGCTACACTCTGGGGCTCCCCAACAACAGTAGCTAACGTTGGGCCGACTGAACAACAGTAAGGAAGGCCTGGCAGTGACCCACGACGATCTCTAGTGTCCAGTGCGGGTAATACCCGAGAAAATAGTAAATACCCGGGAAAACCCAGGTATTTTCGGGGTTTACCCGGGTTTTTTGCCATTTAGCATTTTCTGCTTGCTGGCCGCTGAACAACAGTAACAACAGTAACAAAAAGTAACAGCATGGCGCTGTGGGGTGAACACTCGTTGAACAACGTTGAGGATTTCAGCCAACAATAGCGCAACTGTTAGGCCCCAAATTAACAGTTTGTTCGGCACTCTCCGCTCTCCGGCCCCTCACCGCACGCCTCAGCGCCCAGCAGACAGCGCCACACTCAGGTGCACAGTCCACACAGAGCACAGCCTCGCAGGCTCAGCCTACATCCCTCACGACTCTGCGGTTGCACGCGGCGTTGACAAAGAGGTTGGCCGCCTCGCGCGAGACGAACCCGTCGCCCCCAGTACGGTTGGCCATGTACAGCTCGTCGCAATGCAGGTCGGCGCAGTTTGCGTGTTGGTCGACGGTGAGTCTCCACATGTCAATCAACGGCACTGCGTGCCGCATCACCTCTGCGCCGACGGCCGAGAAGAGGGCCGAACGGTGGTGGCCCATGAGGTGGAAGGGCCGGTCGATCACGCACGGCACCGCGTCGTCATAGATGTGGGACGCGGCCCCCACCAGCCAGAAGAGGCGAGCGCGCATCGGCCGCACAGCGCCGATCCGTGTGGCTATCCCCGTCAGGTCGGTGGCGTAGCGCTCGAGTGAGCCGTAGCGCATGTTGTGCGCCGAGGAGCCAAAGAGCACCACGGTTTCTGGCTCATCGAGCCCCCACTCGTCGATGTCCGGGTTGGGTGGACTGCGGCAGGCGAGCGCCGGCGGCCCCCTCGAGCCGGGACGGCGCGCGCACCGCTCGTGCCAGCTGCGATCCGCGACTCGCGCTGTCTCGTTGAGTGTCCACCATGACCAGGAGACGGTGACGTTGCCCACGCTCACCGCCAGCCGCTTTCCCTTGCCAGGTCCGGCATGCCGTTTGGCCCAGCCGCGGTCCTGCTTGGTGCCCGTGAGTAGCTCTGCGAGGTCAAAGTAGAGACCTCGAACCACAGAGTCGCCAAAGAGACGCAGCCGAAGGCCGCCGCCGCCGCCGCCGCCGCCATTACTGTCATCTGCCCACCGGCTGAGAGGGTGTGCGATCGTAGCGCATCTAGAAAGAAGTGGCGCGTCGTAGCGCAGGAGGTAGCAGCTGTGCGGAGCCCACTCGTTGCCCACCCACCGACCTGATGAGCTACCGCTGCCGCAGGCACGAGGCTCTGCGTCGCCGTCGCCATCGTCGCCGCCTTCTGCGGCACCCCGCGAGGAGTCCAACCAGGTTCCGCCCACGCTAAAGTGGATACGTACGCCGAAGTGCTCCGAGGCATTCGCTCCCTCGCCCACCCGTTGGAGGGGGGCGGCGGAGCATCCGGCGCACTTGGCGCTCGAAGGGCAGTAGGAGGCTTGCCCTCCGGTGGCAGGGGCGGGAGCAAGCGGGTCGACGCCGCGCGACCGGGAGGCGTGCATGTCGAACCAGCCAGCGTGCCTCGAGTTGAGCCAGTACACCTCAAGCGTGTACTCTCCCGGCTCCGCCGCGAGAAGGCCCGCCGAGTAGAGGCCGCGGCCGAGGTCGCGCACGGGGGTCGGCTACGGTCGAGCGAGGGTGTGTGTGTTGAGGCGCCCGCAGAAGCGCGGGGTGGGCGGCGGCGCCGCCGCCGAGAGGAAGGGGCGTCACGTGGCGTGCATCTCGGAGCCTTCTCGGATCTCTCACTTGAAGCAACGCGTCCACCGACGTAGAAGAGGCTCGGAGCACAAAGGTGTCGCCTGACTCGCGGCCGGTGCACTTAAGGTAGGCCGCCGTGGCGGCGAGGACCACTTCCCCGTACTCGAGCGACGTCGTCGGAGCCTTGAGCGACACGCTGAAGGCGTCCCCGAAGCGAAAGGAGCAGTTCTCACCCGCGTGCGCAAGCATGGCGAGGGAACGGTCCCAGGCGGTCGCGTTCATCTCGCCGCGAGCCTTTGCGTACACAGAGTCGTAACGCCGCAGCGCACGCACCGCCTCGGACCGAGCCGATAGCCGACTCTGCGGCGGCTGCGTCTCCGAAGCAAGCGAGAGCTCGGCCGCCGCCGCCGGAAGAAGCACCCGGGAGGCGCCAAACTCTACCGAAGGCGCGGCCGAGCCTCGGCGGCAGTCGCAGAGCTGGGGTTTGCATGCCGGTGTGCCACCACCAGTGCCGCCCTCCGACCTCGGTGGTGTATTGCACGCCCCGCGGCACAGCGCCACCGCTGCCTCATGCGGGAGCAGCCGCCGGCGCCGCAGGACTGTCTCCAGCACTGGGACCGGTGCAGCGCTCTTCCCGCAGCTAATCGCCTGCCTCGCACGGATCGCCCACCGCGCATCACTCTCGTTACGGGCTCGTGTGCCAATTACCCGCCAGGTGGCAGCGCCACGCGCCGAGAGTGATGGACCGCCGCGCGGCCTGAGCGGGTCTGTAGCTGAGGCGTCCACGCCTCTCGGTCTCTGCTCTTGCCACTCCTGCTTCTGAGGCGACGAAGGTGGCGATGGCCCGAGTGTAGAGGCCTCCGTCCGGGGGCGCTCAAGAGCCGACGCCTTCGCCTCCAGGTGCCGCGTGGTGGTGGCTAGCGGCTCCCAACCACTCTCCCACCTCACAAGCTCCGACGGCACGGGATCGCGGGCAGCGAAGGCGCCGGTGGCGGTGGCGTTGCGCATGGGCGGGCGGCGTGAGATGAGGCGCCAGAGCACGAGCAGATTGACTGACGACATCAGGAAGAGGCCCGTCTGCACGCGGGAGCCACCGAGGGCGCCAAGCATCGTCTCCGGCCCGAACGGCCCGAACGTGCCCGCCGCAAACTCCCTTTGAAGAAATACTTGCACGTTTGTGGCTCTTACGTACATTCCAGAGATTTTTATTTTTCTCTGAAGGCGCTTTTGACAGAAGAGGGCGCCCCGAATTTTTTTCTCCGCAGGAATTCTTACAAAAGGCCGACTCCGGCCACTGCCACGGCGGTCCGCCCCGGGGGGGCGCTCGTTCCCAGTTTGTGTGTATGGAGCGCATCTCGGAATTTGCCGCTGGCGCGGCTGCGGGCGCAGCCGTGGCAGGCGCGTACGTGGCGGCACGAGCCTCGCGTGCGTCGCAGGTGGAGCGCGACGAGTGCCACAGGCTGGTCGAGGAGTTGATTGCGAGCGCCGAGGTGGTGATCTTCTCAAAGTCGTACTGCCCACACTGTGCTAAGACCAAGGCACTGTTTGGCGCGAATGGCAACACGGCGAAGGTGACACTTGAGACGCCGCCGCACGTCATCGAGCTCGACCACAGCCGAGATGGCCCGGCCATCCAGGCTTGCCTTCTCAGAATGACGGGGCAGCGTACGGTGCCTTCCGTCTGGATCAAAGGCCAGCACGTCGGCGGTAATAGCGACGTGCAGGCCTTGGCTGAATCTGGCAAGCTCCAGAAGATGCTCTACCAGGAAGGCAAACTGCCTTCTGCCCCCCTCCCCTGAATTTCACGCCTGATACCTTTTCTGATCACGATGCGCCCTAAATAAATAAATAAAACGGTCAAACTCTGAAAGGAGATGGGATTTAGGGACATGTGTCCCCGCCCTGCACGATCTTGGTGTGAGGGATCTTCAATCCGTGTCCCCTCACCCCTCGTCACAACCCGACCGCACGGAAGAGCGGCAAGAGTTGGGCTGGAGTTGGGGCTGCACGGCGCTACGGCTGCGGCTACGAGAGGTAAACGAGCTCATCAGTTTTTTACTGTTTGTTCGGATGAAACACGTTGCTCTTGCGTACAGTACACGTGGAGTCCCTGGACGCTGGACGAGGCATTACATGGCAAAGCCGACCCGCCCCCCCGCCCTGGCCCCAAGCCCACCTGGGCCTAGTCCTGAACTCCTCTCTACACAAACGCGACGACACGAACGACCCCGCTATGTGGTTGGCTCGGATACGGCATATGGGCATAGTGCCCGCACAAGCATCGTGCGCCATCTACTATCGCCCATCCACCAGCTTGCAAACTCTCAGCCGCCGGGTGCGAGTGCGGCGAGGGAGAGATGCCCTGTCGACACGGCGGCGCGCTACATCTCTGCGGAGCCCTGCGCCTCTGGCCCGGGCGGCGGGAGCATCCACGCCATCCGCTGCAGGCCCTCCTCGATCCGGCCGCAGGCGCCAGACGCCGAGGCGGCGCCCGCTCCAGCCCCCTCTCCCTCGTCCATCGCCTCGCCCCCCCCCCCCTCCTCCTCCTCCTCCTCCTGCTCCTCCTGCTCCTCCTCGTCATCGTCGTCGTCGTCCGCCTCCTCCTCGTCGCCGAGCTCCGCCCAGCGCGCCCACCCAGCCTCCTCCTCCTCCTCCGACATCTCGTCCTCCTCCTCCTCCTCGTCGCTGTCGCCGAGCAGCCGGCGCACGGAACTGGCGAGGCTGCCTCTGGCTGCCGAGGAGGACCCGCACCCGCCGCTCGACGAACCTCCTCCCGCCCCGAAGAAGAAGGGGTGCCCGAAGAAGGAGTGGCCGTACGGGGAGGAGTATGGCGAGGAGGAGGCCGAGGCGGCGGGCGGCGCCGAGGGCGCGGCGGCGCCGGTGCTGCTCGCGCCCATCTGTGTCCCCCACTCGTTCCACCAGATCTTGTTGAAGGTGAAGAGGATGATCTCGTCCTGCAGCAGGTAGAGGAGCGACTCCGTCCTCCGACTCCCCATCAGAACCTGCGGGCGGGCAGAGGGCAGGGGGGGGGTGGGGGTGGGGGGGGGGGGGGGAGGAGAAGGGGAGATGCGAGCACGAGAGGGCGAGCGGTCGGCGCACCGTCCGCACCGCCTCGCGGAAGCCGAGAGGGAACTGGGCGTGCACGGACGGCGACCACATCTTCCAGCGGACTCCTGCGGCAGCCGCCTCGGGTCACGCCTCGGGAGGGAACTGTGCGAGCGGCTCGATCACACGCTCGCCGCGCCGTACGAGACGCGGCCGACGAACTCCCGGTTCGGCCGCCACGGCCTGCCCCAGAAGCCGGACGTGCCGAATGGGCGGTACGAGAGGTGCGCCATGCCCGAGTAGACGACGAATTGCGGGTCGTGGTAGGAGATCGAGCGGCGGCAGTTGTCGTAGACGATGCCCTCGTCGCCGGGGAGGGCCTGCGGGCACCGCAAGACGGGACGCGTCGCTCTCTCGGGGAGGGGTTGGGAACTTGTGTTGGAGGTGTGCTGGCGGTGTGTTGGAGGGTCTAGGAATTGTCTGTTTGAGCACGCTGCAGGTGTGCTGGCGAGACCGAGTGAACGTAGAGGCCGAGCCTCTCTCCCGGCTTGAGGCGGAGGGGGCTCTGGAGCCGCAGCTCGACAAGCTCGTTGTGCGATCGGGCGTGCGTCTCGCTGTACACCTTTGTCCACGCCTCCTCCGTCTCATGCTTGCCGGAGAATGAGCCCGGCGTCGTCCATACCGTCATCGGACCGAGCGCGCCACGAACGTGCACCGACGAGATCTCAATGTACTCCACAGGCCGCTCAGTCTCGCACGCGAGATCAAACATGATGCCGCAAAAGGTGTGGTCCTCGTGGTCGCGCGTGTCGCACGTGAAGTTTTCATGTACGAGCTCGTCTGCAACTGCGTCGAGCTGCAACACGCCGTCGATTGTCATTGCAGCAGCGGTGATCGCCGAGCCGACTCGATCAAGACCGGGGGTAGATGTACGAACTTGCTTCCTCCACACTCCATCCACACCCAGGTGCCCAAATCCACAAGTGCAAGCACCGGCCCGGTGCCGTGGGTGGGTGAGCAACCTGCACCCCACTCCCTCCCTCCCAGACACAACCCGCACACAACCCCCACAGCGTGGACGACTACGTGTTCAGAAACACCAAGCAGCGAGGCGAAGGTGAAGGGATCATATAAAGGTCTGCACGTCTCGCGCGCGCGTGAACAGGGCTCCAGGCCCCAAATCACGTTGAGTGTTAGAGTTGTTTGGTATTGCTAAAAATCTCTCTCTCTATAAAGGGGCTGTGTGGGGCAGAATCTTCATCTGGCTTATCTGTGTGCTCCATCTAGCCTGGGGGGTCGGAGGAGGGGGGGCAGAAAGAAGGGGTAAGATATGGGTGAGGCCAGCTACAAGTCGGACACCCTCCAGTCGTCGGAATACTCCTCGGAGCGGTCGGTGTCCTCCTTCCTCGTCGTTCTCGGTCTGCATCGCCTCGCCGGCCGTGAACCTGAACACGGCGTCGGCCGGCGCCGAGGCGCCGGCGGCCGTCATCAGGTGCATGACCATGCGGTCGCGGCATGCCGCATCAACCTTGCCGCGCCCGGCCAGCTCGTTCGCGAGCCAGTCTGGTGCGACCGTCGTCGCCACGGTCCCCTGGGGAACTGTGGCGTACAGCTTGCTGGGGCCGCGTCGATACCCGTCGTCCATCTCCGGGGGCAGCGAGTATTCGACCCCAATGTTGGACCCGGCCTGGCTGTGCGCCTGCGCAGCTGCAGACCGCAGCCCGGCCATCACGTACTGGATGTTCTCGCGCAGCTGCGGGCGCGCGCGGGGGCTCCGCGCGCTCGGCCTCGCCGGCCTCCTGCGCCCGGCGCGCCTTCTGCCGGGTCTTCTTGGCCTTGCGTGCCGCGGCCTTTGCCGCGAGCTGCTCCTTGGTGAGCTCCTTCTCCTTTGGCGCGGTGCGCTCGATGTACGAGCGCTCCGCCGCCTTTTCCGACTCGCGGTCGCCGCCCCGCGGCCTTCTCGTTCTTCAGCTCGATCTCGATGGTCGCGTAGCCAGTCCTTATCAGCCTGACCTGCGACGCACCGAACAACCATGCGACACACACCGCGTCCTCCAGTTGCACGCGATCCGAGCGATTCCAGGGTCCGCTGCGCATCCCCGGCGGCACACACGACGGGGTGGTCGCGTGGCCGGCCGGCGCTTGACTAGTTGCAAATACACGGATGCTGTGGAAATGATGAATTTTGATGTTACTTTGTCCGTGTTGCTCCCAGCGCCCTCGCCCGCGCTCCCTGAGGCCATGGCTGGTGCTACTAGTATGGGGGGCTACCTGGCTACCGCGAGAGCGACCCAGCTCGTCGCGACATCGTCCCCGATGATGGTGCGCCTCGCAATTGCTCAAGACAAAGTCAGCCTCCGGAGGCTATCGTCGCGTCGAGCCGGCGGTGGCCGTGACATGTGGTTCCACCACCCCTCGTAGGCTCTGCCTCTGATCATACATCCGAGGTCGCTGTGCGCTGGTCTGTGAGAGGTTGACACAGAAGATCGCCTCCCAGAGAAGTCCGACGGCCGGTGCAAGTGGCGCGGCTGTGTCATGGGGTTGGACTCAGGGAAGGTGTCCTCGACCTGGTCGGTGTTGACGCCAGCGACAAAGCCGCCGACGACGCCGTCCGAGTCGAACGTGCGGGTGACAGAGTCGGCCAGCGCCGCCCGCACCTCCGAGTGGTCGGCCGCGGTGGAGTCCGACTTCTTGGCGAAGGGGTTGTGCGGGAGGGTGCGTCCGGGGTGCTTGGCGCACACCTTCTTGTACGAGGACTGGGCCATGCGCACTTTCGTCTCGGGGTCGATGCGGTCGGGGAGCTCCTCGAGCACCTTGGCGACAGGGACCCCCTTGCAGATGAGGTCGCCCGCGCACTTGCCGCCGTGCAATCCGCCGCAGTGGGGGCACGGCTTGCGCCCACCGGCTCCGCGGCCGCCGCGGTCCCCGCCGCCCTTGTCGGAGTTGATCTGCGCCTGGAGAGCGGCGACCTGGGACTCGGCGGCCGCGAACTTCTCCTTGAGCGCGCCTTGCGAGGCAACCTCCGCCTCGAACGCCGCGTGCGCAGCCTCCTTGGCCTCGTTGGCGCGGTCCGCGTTGTCTTGGTCGAGGATGCCCTGCATCGCGAGCGTGGACGCCTTGAGGCCGTACGTGTTGTTCGACATCTCGGCGAGTCGGCGCTGCATGCTGATCTGCACGCGCATGTTTGCGCCGAGCGTGGCCCCCTTGGCGCCAATCGCGTCGAGGATGTATTCCTCGACACCTCGTCGGGGAGGTGCCACTGGGAGCCCTTGAGCAACTTGTTCGCCTGCTCGATGCCGGTCTTGTACTTGGCGAGGCTCGCGGACGTGAGGTCCTTGAGAGCGTCGGGGGAGATCGCCTTGTCGAGATCCGCGCGCAGCGCCTTCGTGCGCACGTTCTTGGAGTTCGGGTCCTCCGACTCGATGAGCGACTTGATCGCCGCGATGCCCTTCTTGATGTCGTCGTAGTGGTCGGCGTCCTCGTCCGCCAACAGCTCGGTCAGCGTCTCGTCGTCCTTGACGGCGTTCTGCAGCGCACCGTAGAGATGAGTTGGCGGGACAGGGTCTTCGACAGGTTTTCGAAGAACGTGTCGATCTAGGCCGGGATGTCGGCCGTCTCGCCGGCCGACTTGTAGCGCACGCGCATCGCCACCGCCTCGGCCTCGCGCTCCGCGCCCGGCCGGATGGTGCCCTCTTCGGTGATGTCGAGGAGGTACTTGTGTTGCTTCGCCGAGGTCCGCAGGTTGCGGAGCCACTCGGTGTGCTCCCGCTCGGAGCCCAGGTTGTAGGCCGGAATCACCAGCTTGAAGCTCCAGCTTTTGTGTCCGCCGTCGACGACATGTTGTCGTAATGTCCCGGGGATCGTTGCCCCGCCGCCACCAACTGTGAAGTCAGTGACCACTCACAAGCTGTATCCAAATTACTGACAGAAATAGACTGCCAAAACTTACAAACAAGTGTCCTGTCCCGCGGCCCTGTGGGCCACGGCTTGACTCTAAAGCCGTATTCGTGAGATCTACGGCTGCGGGTGAAGGGCAAAACCGCGCCGCTGCAGAACGGTTTTTGCAAAACCGCGCCGCAGCGGTACGAAACTGCACAGGTGCAGTCTTCCCCGAGTGGTAAGGACACTATGTGTGTGTGTGTGGCCGTCGACTAGACGGCTGCGCGGTCGTCGGTCTTCAACATGAGTGCGAGCTTTATCTACGCGGCGACGAATATGTGCACGGCTTTGGTCCTTCATCCCTCCGGCCCACTGGCAGCCTCGCTTAACGCGGCGACGTAGACTAGCGCCGCCTCGGCTGCCGCCCGCGGGCCGCCGCCCACGGCCGCGCGCAGGGGCAACACGACCCTCTCGTCAAAGCTGGCGGCGGACAGCCGCAGCAGCCCACTCGCGTGCAGCAGCTGACAAAACGCATCCGACAAAGGCTCGGGCAGTGGCTCGTCGTCCTCGGGCGGCAGGGCGGAGGCGAGCGGCGGGATCATGTGGATGACCAGCCACTCGGCCAGCGGCGCGACGCGAAGCTCCCTGCGGCCGGCCAACGGGGAGGGCGCTCACAGGGGGCGCAGCGCGGTGCTCTGAGGCGGGCCGCGCGCCGAGAGAGGCGGCAGAGGTGCTCCGGCGAGAGGCCGCCGCCAAAGCTGCTCGTCTCGGCAAGGGCCGCCCGCCACTCCTCGTCGGGCAAGGCGGTCGCGGCTGCGGGAAGCTCTCGCCCGAGCAGCAGAGCCCGTTGGAGGCTTGCGAGGAGAGCGGCTCGGCCAGGCGGGTCCAGCGGCGCGGGCGCGGGCGCGCCCACTGCCTCCTCCGCATCCACAGCGGCGCACGCCGCGAGCACAATGCTCGGAGGGAGCACCTCTGGGCACGGCAGCGGCAGCGGAGGAGGCGGGTCGACCAGGTAAGGCAGCGGCGCAACAAGCTCGCGCACCGGAGTGCGGACGAAACAAAACTGCAGGAGCTCGCTGTCGGGGGTCTCGAGGTAGAGGTGCCGCGTCGCGAGCTGAGCGATCGGCTCCGCCTGCTGCATGCTCGAGGTTCTGCGGTTGTCGCCGCCAAGCTCGAAAGCAGGAACGAGTAAAACTTCGTGCGTCGATCACGCCCGGTGGACCCTGTCCTCCTCCCCTACAGTCTGTTGCGGGCATTAAGAGACCTTACCATTAAGAAACCACGCCGAGCGATTTCCGCAAAAATCTAAGAAACCACGGCGCGCCTCAGGCGCGGCCCCACAAGAAAGGGCCCACACACGAGTGTGAACAGGAGCCCCGCTGAAAAATTTTCTCTTCGCCCCTTGCGGCGCGCGCACTTGTCATTTGCCCAAGTCTGCGGTGTTCTGGGCGGTGTGGATGGAGGTGTGTGCGTCTTCCTGTCATCCCAAGTGGGTGGCAGACTGCGGACTGGCGACATCCGCTCATCCGTTGGCCTTTCCGAGGGTTTCCGGCAACCCAGAGGGAAACCAGAGGGTCCCCAGCACTTTGCGTTTCCGGAAGTTTCCAGGGAAACCAGAGGGTGTTTGGTGCTCCATTCTGTTTCTCGCGAGTTTCCCTCGGGAAACTCGCGAGTTTCCCTGAGTCTGAGAGCTGGTCTGGGGCAAAATCTGGGGCAAAATTGAGGAAATCGGCACGATACCCAGGTATTTTCCAGGTATACCGGGGTTTTCCAGAGGTATACCCGCAAAATACCCGGTATTTTGCCGATTTTGGCCCCAAAACAGCCTCAGACACGGCTCAGAGCCCCCCCAAAATGACGAATTCCACGGAGTTTCCCCGGGGTTTCCCGAGGAAACTAGAGGGTGTTGTAGGGAAACGAGCAGGAAACACGGAAAGGAAACCAGGTAGGGTGCGAGAGGAAACCCTCGGAAAGGCCAACGTCATCCGGAGCGGTCCAGCGCTTCCTTATGCTTATCCTATTGTCATTTTACCTAAAAATTCCTGGCTGCCATCGTTCGGATGGCCCGTTTCGGGTGGTTGCTCGCTCGGTCCTGGCTCTGCTGCACGGTCGGGTGTCTCCTCGTCGTCGCTCCTTGCGCCCTCGTCGCTGTCGTCGTTGTCTTGGCCGGCGCGGGCTTGACTAGTTTCGGTCCCCCTGTGCCCGAGAAGCAGCTCGAGCCTCAGTCGGTCCATGAATCGTCGCGCCGAGCGGCGATTGTGGCTCGATTGTCTCCTCCTCGAGGCGCTGTTGTGGCTGCCTTGGCTGCTCTGGCTCCCCTCGCTCTCTTTCCCCTGACTCTGTTGGCTGTACTGACTCTGGCTCCCCCCGCCCTCCGCCCCTTCCTCCGTTGCTGCGTCGGGGAGCTCGAAGAACGCATCGTCGATAAAGGCCATTTCGTCGTCCGCCGAGGCGTTCTCGTCTTTCTCGTCGTCTCCCTCGTCGTCGTACGTCTCACTCACTGGCGGCTCGCTCTCCATCGGGTTCGTCGTCCCGCCTTCGGGCGTTGGGCCGTGGACTGCCTTGTCGTGCTCTGCCGTGTTCCACGGCTCGACCCCGGCTCCCTGCGCCTCGCGCACCGCGTCGAGGGTCCGCTGTGACACTTGCCTCTCGTGCCCGTGCCGAAACCGCAGTAGACTGAGGTGCCCGATCTGGTATGCCTTTGTGCCTTGCGGACGGGCCCCTCCACCCTTCATTCACGTACGGATCATGTAGTCCCCACAATCAATCGCTGTCGTGGGATCGCTTGTCATGTGAGACAGTGCGTTGTGTTCTTGTTCGGTGTCCGCTTTCTCTTGCACGGCACCATTCTGGTGTGAACCTCTCACAGACCAGCGCACAGTACGCGGGGATTACTTCATAACAAGGCTTGCCCAGCCGTCCACCCCAAGCCCCGGGGAAGCTCGTATGCCCTTCCATCTCGTCCTACTGATCTCTACGGGCGCCGCAGCGCTGCTGCAGCCTCCTCCGGCCCTCCACGGCGGCGGCTCGCGCCCAGTCGCCCTGGAGGTAAAGCGGCCTGAGCGGCATGTGCCCAAGCGGCATGTGCCAGCCTCGGCGGGCATGCCCATTGCGATCCCATTGCGTCCGATCCCATTGCGCTTGCACGCTCCGCGTGCCGGCACCGTCATGCAGCTATTTCCGCCACCGCGCCCGCCGCGGGTAGACGAGCTGCTCCCGCGCGGCGCGCCCTTTCGCGACGTCGAGCGCGACATTTTCCGCTACCTCGGCGGTCTCGCGGCGGTGGGCGGCTTCGCCGCCGCACTCTTCTTCTTCCTGTCTCTGGGGGCTCTGCCCGTGATTTTGTTGAGTGTGGGCGGGGTCGGCGCGATCCTCTACGCCAGCAGCGCCGGCGAGGGCGCCTTCTTCGCGAGGCGCGATGCTGAGTTTGGGTACAGTGATGAGTTTGGGGTGAGACTCGCCGCCGCCGGCACTCACAACGCCATTGAACTCACGCTGTCTCCAACTCATGCTACCGACTCCAGCCGCTCGCTGCCGCGCTCACTCCACCCCCCGCCGCTCGCACGCCCCTCTCTGCGCGCCGCCTCCGCCGCCGCCGCCGCCGCCGCCGCCGCCGCCGCCGCCGCCGCCGCCGCCGCCGCCGCCGCCGCCTCCTTGCTGGCCGCCTTTGCCAGCCGCGCGCGCCAAGCCGCATGAATGACGCCTCCTTCCGCCTTCCCGCCGCCCCGCAGCCACAGTGGAGGAGAGAGGAGTGGATGCGCGGCTGGCAACAGTCTAGTGGGCCAGACTTCCCGCCGCCGCCGCCCGGCGAGGCTTCCGCCGCCGCGGGAGAGGCCGGGAGCATTCTCGGAACCTTCCCGAAACTTTCCCTGTAGGCGAGGTGCCGCCGCCATGGGAGGGTGGCGACGAGCCGCCGTTCTGGTACTAGCGTCGCCTCCCTCCGCCCCGCGCCGTTGCGCTGACACGGGGGTTGTGGGTCTCGAGGCTGCGCATGCCTCATGAGGGAGCGCCACACTACTCAGTAGCACTTATTGCTCTGGGGGGGCGCGGGGCCCAGGAGGGCGTACCCATGCGGGGGGAGAAGCGGTCCCCCAGCCCGCCGCAGGCGCCGATTTTCGGTAGACTTTTGACCGCGCGGTGGCTAAGGGCTCCGGCCCGCAAGAGGCGCCCGCGGTGTACGCTCTGTGAGGGTAAATAAACAAATAGCAGCATGGCATACGAGAGCAGGAGGTGAAAGGAGGTCACACAACTTCCAAGGACGCATGTGAGCAATTGAAGCACAGAAAGCAGACCGAGAAGCGAGATGAGGAACTTGAACAAAAATGCTAAATGGCCGCCGCGGTTACTGTGCGTCTGTGTGTACTGTGAGAGCTCTCTCGGCCCGACATAAAAGTTCGGCTTTCACACGTGGGGTGCAAGGTGCGGATGGCCTGCTGGTACTGCTCCTTGCCGACCCAAAAGTTTGGGCTTTCACACCCTTTGTTCTTTGACGGTTGGTCGCTTCTCCTTGTTTCCTGTTTTTGATCTGCACGAGGTATTGATTGAGCTGGTCCGCGGTGTGGGTTTGGTTGCTTTTGCTGTGTCTGTGTGTTTGCTGACCGCTTCTCCTTGTTTCCCTGTTTTTGATCTGTGCGGGAGGTATTGAGCTGGCCGGCGGTGGGTTTAGTTGCTTAGTTGTTTGAGTGTTGGTCGCTTCTCCTTGTTTCCCTGTTTTTGATATGTGCGGAGGTATTGAGCTGGTCTTTGGTGGGTTTAGTTGCTTTGTTGTTTGACGGTTGGTCGCTTCTCCTTGTTTCCCTGTTTTTGATCTGTGCGGGAGGTATTGAGCTGGCCGGCGGTGGGTTTGGTTGCTTTGCTGTTTGACTCTTGGTCGCTTCTCCTTGCTTCCCTGTTTTTGATCCTGTGCGGGAGGTATTGAGCTGGTCTTTGGTCGTTCATGAGGAGGTCCAAGGTTAGGGGTCGCGAGCGC
>NW_005200861.1:167628-197329 GCF_000372725.1 Emiliania huxleyi CCMP1516 | reverse complement strand
TTATGACCCGTGATTCAAGTCCTACTACTAGTGTGTTCCCTTATAGAGTATAACACAAAGAGAAGCGGGGGTCCAGGGGGCGGCAGCCCCCTGGTTTGTTGTGTATATCCCTCAACACCACAAATGTTCAAAATCTTCTCCAAATCCTTCTCTCGCTGCTGTGCTAAAGTACCTCCAACCTGTTGGTTGATATCTGGGCTGCTAGCTCTGTGGGCTGCTTGACCTCTGAATAGGACTTCGCGCGACGCCCAAGAATTTGACGGCTGACAACGGCGTGGTCCCTTTAAGGTCCAAGAATTTGAAAGCTCAGCAAGCAGATAAGCCAGAAGTTTGAGGCCATCCATTGCACACTGATCTTGGTAGTCTTCCTTGATCGCGTCTTGTGGCACGGTGGCGGTGATATAATTGTAGATGCAGTGAGACGCTGCCTCAATGAGAGGGGGGCAGCGAGACTTGGATGCCTTTTGGCAGCGTCGTGTGATCTAGGTCATCCAACTTCTTAGTATTGTAGTCTGCTTGGACAAATAGATCGCGCACATAGACCATAGGGGCTTAGTATTGAGCTGGGTGGAGGTATTGAGCTGAGTGGAGGTCTTGACTGGGTGGAGGTCTTGAGCTGGGTGGAGGTATTGAGCTGGGTGAGCTGGGTGGAGGTATTGAGCTGGGTGGAGGTATTGAGCTGGGTGGGAGGTGTTGAGCTGGGCGGAGGTATTGAACTGGGTGGAGGATTGAGTTACAGTTCCGGACGGGCATTAAGAACCCCCCCCCCATTAAGAACCTGAGGCTTACATTTTGGCGGATTGTCGCCAATCTAGCTAAGAACCTGAGCCTGGGCTAAGGCTAGGTCGGACACCCATCTCGAACCCACGACCCGGTACAGCACACGCTGATGCGCATCTACAGCACACGCTGATGCGCAGCGCGTGCGTAGGCAGGACTACCCTGTCCTGGCCTATCGGCCTATCTATCCTACACAGCCTCCAGCAAGACCCACGCGTTGGGCACCTCGTTGTGCCCGTAGTCGTCGAGAGAGAGCACGTGCAACGGTCGTATGACCCCCCCCCCCCCCCCCTAAGAACCTGAGGCTCGCGTGCCGGCCTGCCTTCGACATAGCTAAGAACCTGAGCCTGGGCTACGAGCGCCGCAGTTCTTAATGCCCGTCCGGAACTGTACTCGAGTATCGTTCTAGCACCCGATGTGGCAGTCGAGCAACTCCCTCTCGAAGGCGTTGCCAGCGGTGCCGCAGCGGGCCGATTTGCCCCCTTCGCGCGCCTCGCGATCGCAATACGAGTGGCACACATCGCACACGGCATTTTTCCACTGGTCCAAAACAGAGTCGACGGAACACACCAAATCCATCACGGACTTGACTAGGCCTTCGCCACGTTTGTCGCAGGTAGGAAGCTGGCGAACCTCATGCTGCAACTTGCGAATGACGTCCTTCATTTTGTTCTTCCCGTCTGTCACGCAAGGCCCAAGGTTCCACAAATCACACGTCTTGTGAGGCTCGATGAGAGCTGCAAGCGCGACATAGACACCCGCTTCGATCGCCTCATCCACAATCGAATCGACGAACAGCTGGCAGACAAATCGCCCCTCGTTCACGTTGACAAAGTTGGACGTAGCTGCCGAGACGTAGCCGGAGTAGTGGACGCAGGGATGCCCCTCCCACGCGGTCTCGCCGTCCATGCAGTGGCGGTGCTCCTCCACCTTGAAGACGGAGATGCCCCACGCTTGGTCGGCCTGTTGGTCAGAGCTGCACGTCGACGTCGGCTCGAGCAACGCGATGTTCTTGTGATCCCACGCGCTCGAGACCAGCGCGTCCGCCTCTGCTGCGTCGCCCTCGATGGTCTTCGCGAGGTGGTGCGGGAAGTCGGTGAACTTGACCGCCGCCTGCGGGTAGTAGTTGAACTCGATGTCGGCCATGAAGTGCGCCGCCGTATCGCCCTCCGTCTCGCTCGCCTCGACGTCGCGCTCCTTCATCACGACATTGAGATTCGAACAGAAGCCAGAAGTGGCAATCAGCCAGGCGGGGTCGTCGACCACGTCGGGCACGGGAGGGTTGGGCTTGGGCGCAAATGTGGTGCTGCGAGCGGTCGGGTTGATGTCGTGGACGGTTTCCGCCTGCGCACGCCGGTCTGCGCGTGTGAGGCTCAGCCTGCCTGAGTGAGTGATTGTGGTGGGGCGGAGCACCGGCAGGGCAGACGCCGGCAGCGCGACCAGAAGCGGGGCCAACTTCAGCAGCATGGAAAGGGGGATAAGTCCGCCGGCCACGATTGGTGGAGCCGCCGATTTTGATTTAAAAAAGTTGCATGAATGCACCCAGCAGTCAGCACATCCCGTACAACTTAGCCTCTGTGGACCTTGCTGGGCAAGGTCCACTTCGGCTAAATTCACGCCCCAAACGCTACTATTTGCTCAGGCCAAGTCCAGACACACTAGAGGACTGCCTGAGCACACAGGGGCATGTACTACTTACTATATACACACCTACTATGCTGTTTTCACACCGATCATAATTACGCGATCGCGCACAGGTGCGTACGGGGTAGCCGCCACTTTCCTGCCTCACAAGGGCGGGGCTGTCCCGGAAAGTGAGAAACGCCGGGCAGCGTGGTGCACGACTTCAACCTCCCATACGTGTTTTGTTCCGCTTATTTATTCCTCGGGCTGTTCCATCCTTCCTCCCATCTCCTTCCCACCTAGGCGAGGCGGGGGCGCGCGCGGGTGCGGGGTGCGGTGCGGTGCGGGTGTGTGCGTGTCATGTGGCTACAGCGAGTGACCATCCGTCTGTATTGTTATTAACAACGAAGGCGCTCTCAAAAAGAAAGAAGTGTAGCTCAAAAAAAAAGAAAGGAGAAATCTGTTGTGTCCTCGGAGGATACGCGCCAGCCAGCGGAGTGAAACCACAGCAACTCTGGCGGGATGGACCTCGACAGGGCACTCGGCACCCTGGGAATCTCGTCCGCCGGCGCGCCTGTCGCGCCGGTCAAGGCGAACACGGACAAGCCTCCCGTCAAGGTGCTCACCAAGAAGCAAAAGGAGGCGCTCGCGGCAAAGGAGGCGGAGGAGAAGCGGCGGAAGAAGGCAGCCGCGCTGGCGGCGGGCGACAAGCCGAAGAAGAAGAAGGAGAAGCCCAAGCCGGCGGACGAGCCGGCGGACGCGGAGGCCTCCGCGTCCGCCGCCGCCGCCGGCGAGCAGGCTGCGGCTGCAGCGGCTGCTGCGAGCAAGGAGGAGGCTGCGGCGGCGGCCTCCAAGGAGGAAGCGCGGGCGGCGGCGGCGGCGGCGAGCAAGAAGGCCGCCGCCGCCGCCGCCGCGCGCGAGGCCGAGGCCAGCCGCGTCGCGATGCGCCAGCTGCTCTCCCGCCTGGTGTCGGGCTCGCACGAGGCTACGGCGCAGGCGGTGCGGGCGGCGGCGGCGGCGGGCAAGGGGGGCGCGGCGAGCGAGGAGAGCGGGTTCGAGCTGCCCGAGGCGCCCTCCGTCGAGGCGCTCGAGCGCTTCCTCGCCGAGGCGGCTAGCGCAGCCTCCGCCTCGGCGGCGACGGCGGCTGCCATCTACGTGAGCGCCTGCGCTTCGGGGCTCGGTCCGGTGCCGCTCCACGCGACACGAGCGGTGCCGCGGCTGATGAATGCGGCGCACGAGTCGGCCGAGGACCGCTCCGCGCCGCACGCCCGCGAGGCGGCCGTCCTCTGCCTTAACGGCGCGGCCGAGAGCGGCGGAGAGGCGCGAGAAGAGACGAGGCGAGGCGTCGCGCACTCCTCACCCCCGCTGCCCCTCCCTCCGCTCGCAGGCATGTCGGAGCGGCTCGGCTTCGCGTTCGAGCCGCTCGCGCTGCCGCAGCTGCCTCAGATCGTCGCCCTGGTCGGCGACCGCGACCGCAAGGTCGGCGAGGCCGCCGTGCGCACGCTCGAGACGGTCGTGTCGTGCCTCGACCCGCTCGCGGTGCCTGCGGCCATGCCGGCAGAGCCGCGAGCCTCGGGCGGCGTGGGAGCGGGAGGAGTCTTGTCCTGCAGCTCGCCCGGCGGCTTGTCGATAGGCGCTCTACCACGGGATGCGGACGGTCTCGTGGCACGTCAAGGAGGTTTGCTTGCGCACGGTGCTGCAGACCCCAGATGCGGAAACAGATGCTACCGGGTCACAGTACGGGTTCGGGACCTGTTCACATGCGGAGACGCTCACACCCGTCGAGGAGACTCCTCGCACCTCTTCAAGCCGTGTCCCGCTGCACTCGTGGCTCCCGCAGCCCCGCGAGGCGCAGCCTCAAGCCGCGTGCGTGCGCTCTCCAGGTTGGCCGCCTCGCCGCCCGCGCGCCGGGACCGCTCGGCGCCTGCATGCCGGAGTGCGTCCCCGCGGTGATCGAGTGCCTCAACGACTCGAACGCTAAGGTGCAGTCGGCGGCGTCCGAGGCGAGCCCACGAGACGAGACGAGACGAGACGGCGTCCGGTGCGAGTAACGAGCTGCTCCTCAGGTGATCCCGACACTTCCTAGACACTTCCTAGACACTTCCTAGACACCTCCTTGCTCCTCAGGTGATCCCGACCATGCTCTCCTGCGTCGACAACCCGGAGACGCAGTCGCTCAAGGCGATGATCGTGCGCGCGCTGCGAGAGCCGAGCTTCACTCTCGAGGCGGTGGACGAGATCCTGAGCCAGACCTTCGTCAACGCGATGGACGGTGCGACATCACCCGAGACCACCCGAGACGAGCCTCTGACAGCCAGACCTTCCGCCAAAGCGATGGACGCCTCCTCCGCTCGCCTCTCTCTGCTGCCTGTCCTGCTGCCTGCGGAAGGGACGGATGGGTGAAGGGAATGGTGGGTGAAGGGAATCGGTGGGTGGACTAGGCACCTCGCTCGCCTTTCTGATGCCCATCCTGCTGCGCGGACTCCGGTGCGTTCCCTGGCTCCGCCCCTCACGCGCCCCCGCCCCTCGCCCCATGACGTGGCCCTCACCCCCTCCCCGCAGGTCGGAGACGTACGAGCTCGTCAAGAAGGCAGCCACTTGCGCCGGAAACATGTGCGCGCCGCCCCCTTCCCACCCTCGCCCGCCCGCCGCCGCCGCCCCGCCAGCAGAGTGATGACCGATGTTGTCGCCCCAGTCCGAGCCTCTTTGGGGATGCGGATTGACCATTTTGCACGTCAGTCTGACTGCGGCCGCCGCCCCCTTCCGCCGCCCGCAACCCCGCGCGCTGCCCGCCACCAGAACGCCACGCCGCGCGAGACGCCCCCCGTGACGCCGCCCTCCGCCCTCCGTCCCCCGTGACTATATATGTGTATACGCCGCCCTCCGCCCTCCGCCCCGCCGCCCCTCAGGTGCGCCCTCATCGTCAACGGCGCCGAGCTCGCGCCCTTCCTTCCCGAGCTCAACCCGGCGCTCGAAATGGCGCTCGAGCACTCGTCGCCCGCCGTGCGCGCCGAGGCGGCCACGGCGCGCGACAAGCTGCTCGAGGGGGTTGGCGAGCTGCAGGCGTCCGCGCGAAAGGGCCGCGACGTCGTGAGCGAGCTGCTGCGCACGCGGCTCGCCGACGCGCTCGGCGCGGCGACCACGCCGCCCGAGGTTGCTGCTCACATGGGCTCGCTCGGCACGTCGCTGCTCGAGCGGCTCTTCGCGGGCAAGCTGTCGACTTCGCTGCTCGCCGAGGCGCCGCAGCGGCTCGCGGCGGAGCTCGTCCCCCTCGCCGTCGCAGTCGGCGCGACGAGCCTGGCCGAGAAGCTTCCTCCCGTCTGCGAGGCTGCGGTGGAGGCGTTCGTCGAGCAGCTGCCGCTCCGCGCCCAGCAGGTGCTCACCTCCTCCGACGGCAAGGACTACCTCGTCGACGTGCAGAACTGCATCCTCGCCTTTGCCGGCCGCGTCCTCCTCAAGAAGGCCGACATCCGCTTCCAGCGCGGCCACCGGTACGGCCTCATCGGCCAGAACGGCGTCGGCAAGACCACGCTGCTCAACCGGCTCTCGGCGGGCGACATCCGCGGCTTCCCGCCCGGCCTAAACGTGCACTACATCCGACACGAGGTGGTCTGCGAGGACGGCGTCGACGTCGTCGCCTTTTGCATGCAAAAGGCGACCGGCCATCCACTCACCCCGCCCTCCCCTCTCCGCCCCGGCCGTCCTCATCCCTCCCGCCCCTTCTCGCCTCGCCCCCGCCGCAGGCGCCCGCCGGGCTCGCGGACGCCGCTGTGCGCATCGAGGGCGTGCTCGCGGAGGTCGGCTTCACCGACGAGCTCCGCGCGAGCGAGGTCAACAACCTGTCCGGCGGCTGGAAGATGAAGCTCAGCGTCGCCATCTCGATTCTGCACGCGCCCGAGCTGCTGCTGCTCGACGAGCCGACCAACCACCTCGACCGCAAGGCGGTCGAGTGGCTCAAGTCGCACCTTCTCTCCCTCACCGGCGTGACGATGGCCATCGTCTCGCACGACTACGCCTTCATCGACGAGGTGTGCACCGACATCACCCACTACGACAACGGCGGACACGCCGGCAAGCCGTGCCGCTTCGTCTACTACCCGATGACATTCCGCCAGTTCCAGCAGCTCCGGCCCGAGATTGCGGCCGGCCTGCCCGCCAGCGGGAAGGCCACCGGCGCGGCGGACGACGGGACGGGGTACGTCGACCCGAGGACGGGCCTCGAGCTGTGAACAGCGTCTCTTCACACCTCTGGCTGTGAACAGGTACGTCGACCCGAGGACGGGCCGGCTCATCCCGTGGGGAGACGGCGCCGAGCCGTCCGACGAGGGCGGCTCGGAGAGCGGCACCGGCTCCGCCCTCTCCACCCTGTCCAACGTCGAGCAGCTCGTCGCGTCGGGCTCGATCCTGCCGATCCGCTTCCCCGACCCGGGCAAGCCGGAGGGGATCCGCACCTACCGCAAGCCGGTGATGACGATGAAGGACATCCACTTTACGTACGAGGGGAGCGAGCGCGCCATCATCACGTCCGCGAGCGTCACCGTGACGCTCGGCTCGCGCGTCGTCATGCTCGGCGCAAACGGCGCGGGCAAGACGACGCTACTCAAGCTGCTGATCGGCGACCTCGAGCCGACGGAGGGCGTGGGCGAGGTGTGGAAGCACCACAACCTGCGCCTCGCCTACATCGCGCAGCACTCGCTCCACCACCTCGAGGAGTACCTGCAGCAGACGCCGATCGCCTACATCCAGGAGCGCTTCCGGCAGGGCCTCGACGTCGAGCTGTCCAAGCTCAAGACGCTGGCCCTCACCGACGACGAGAAGGCGATCCGCGACCAGACGGGCGCCGTCAAGGACGTCGTCGGCCGGCAGAAGCGCGGCAAGCAGGTCTGGTACGAGGTGGTCAAGCCGGGCCGCAAGGGCGAGGCGACGCAGTGGTACCCCCTCGAGGAGATTGAGACCCAGTTCAAGCCGTGAGCCGCGCCCCTCCGCCCCGCACCCGGCTTGCCGCCGCCCTCCTGCACCCCTCCGACCCGCCGATGCCGCGACACGCCGACGAGCGGCGCCCTGCACCGCGCAGGTACGTGCTCAAGATGGTCAAAAACTACGACCTCAAGGTGCAGGCGCTCGAGTCCGGGCTCGCGGTGCGGCCGATCACCTCGGCCGAGATCCTCGAGCACCTCGACGACTTTGGGCTGGGCTCGGACCTCGCGCACGGCAAGATCAAGCAGCTCTCGGGCGGGCAGCGGCAGCGGCTCGTCATCTGCGCCGCCTTTTGGTCGAAGCCGCACCTCATCGCCCTCGACGAGCCGACCAACTACCTCGACAACGACACGCTCGCCGCGCTCACGCAGGCGCTCAAGGGCTTCAAGGGCGCCGTCGTCACCGTCTCGCACAACGAGGATTTTGTCAAGGAGATCTCCAACGAGCGGTGGGTCGTCGCGGGTGGCAGCGTCACCGTCGAACAGCTTCGCGACGCAAAGGCGCGCTGAGGGGCGCGGGTGTGCCAGTGCGGCCCCCGCTGTGTGAGGCGGAGTCTCTCGTCGTTTGATATATAACGCGGAAATGTGCACCTCCCCAACGCCAGAGCACCGCGCACACGGACACCACTCCAGTTCATAAGCCCCCGCCGCCGGCCGCGCGCGGCGCGCCGGCGCCACGGCCACGCGCCACGGGCACCCGGCCACGCCCTCGCGCCTCGGACGGTTTTCTCGGGGTCTTGCAGTCGGTGTCCGGTGTGACGCTGACGGGGCTCGGGGGGTCTTGGAAGCGCTCCCCTCAGCCCCTTGGAAGCTCCCCTCAGCCGGCGCGGTGCGCAAAACGCGATCAGAGCGGCTGATCCTCGCGCGATCGAATCGTGCGAGCTCACCCCCGACCCTCCTCACAGACTGACCTCACGGCAGCGCGCCCTCTCGAGACGAGAAACCACGAAGGCCGTACCTCCCCGTACGGCTGACCGTGTATGGCCGACGGGGCTCAACCCATGCAAGTCGTTGCCCCACGGGCGCAGCGCTCTGCCTCTTCGGGCCTCAGCGCAGGCCGGGCAGCTGCCGGGGCAGGAAGCGCGACCGCTTCGAGGGCGGCTTGTCCTGTGCGGCAAGGGGCGGCCGAGGGGGTTCCTGGAGAGAGCGGCGGGTTCTTGGAGAGAGCCTGTGGGGGCTGCCCGGCGCCCAGCGAAAAGGGAGGGCGGTGGGCATGCCGGCGCCGCGCCTTTGTGGTGGAGGGGCCCTCGCAGAAAGTGACGACGAGCTTGCGCCGCGCGCGCGTGCAGGCGACGTAGGCGAGGCGGCGCTCCTCCTCGAAGTGCTGCACGTACTCCATCGAGTGTGGCTCGAGCCGGGGGAGGAGCGGCAGCGAGCCCTCCTCCAGATGGCAGGCAAAGACAAGGTCCCACTCCATGCCCTTTGCCTGGTGGATCGTCGTGACAACCACGGGCGGGGCGTGGCCCGAGGGAGCGGCCTGCCCCTGCCCCTGCCCGGGGGCCGTCATCGGGTCGTACAGCGCCAGGTTCATGTCATCGATGAATTTCTTGAGACGCTCGAGGGCGGGCACGACGCGGCCCGCGCCTCCCCCGCGCCCGGGCGCAGAGGCGGCGCTGCCGACCTGCTCGGCGGTGCGGAGGAAACGCGAGAGCTGCAGACTGACGGCGCGGCGCGTGCTTGACGCGGCGCTCTCGCCGTCGTCGCTCGACTCGTCTGAGCCGGCGTGCGCCCCCGCGGCGCGGTGCGACGTCGACGACGCCACCGTGAAGGCGGCGCGCTGCGACGCGCGGGTGACTCGTTCCTTCTCGAGCATCGCCTCGAGGCCGATCCGCCGCGCGTGCGCCTCGAGGAGGACGTCGATCGGCGGCGCGTCGGCGGCGAGGGCCGCCACCCGCAGCGCCTGCGAGGACACACAGAGGGGGATGTCGCGAGCTGGGCCGCGTGGGGCAGGAGCCCACAGCCCCCCCCACCTCGTAGTCTTGGAGGAAGCTCGAGAGTGCCTCTTGCTGCGGCCTCGAGAGGCGGCTCGGGCCGGCCGGCGGCCAGCCCTTGCGCGCCGCGTGGATCGCTGCGACGAGGAGGCAGACGCTGCGCTGGCCGTTCGACTTGGACGCGGCGAGCGAGCGCAGGTACCGGATGCCAGGGGACGCCTCGCCGCCTCCGAAGCCGGCGCGGCTCGGCGCCGCCACGCACGCCAGGAAGGAGAGGTCGTCCTTGGGCTCGACGACCAGCCGCAGCCACGCGAGAGAGACGGTCGCGGCGGTGCTTCCGCCGCCGTCGCCGCCGACGCCGCCGCCACCGTCCTCCCCCTTCTCGGCTTGCACGCACGCCACGCCGTACTCCTTGAGCGCGCGCCGCAGCGCCAGGCAGTCGACGCGAAGCCGGCAGAGCAGCGCGATGGAGTGCGTGGCCTCTCGCCCGCCCTCTGACCTCTCCTGCGTGGCCAGCACCTCGCGGCAAATCGCCTCAATCTCAGCCTGCCGGTCGACCTTTTGGATCACCATGACCTCGCCGGCGGCCGCGCGCGGGGCGGAGAGCAGCGGGAGATGCTCTCGCAGAGGCGAGCCCTCGATGAGGCTCTTGGCGAGGTTGAGAATGGAGGACGCGCAGCGGTAGTTGGTGGGAAGGATGAGCGGCATACACCCAAACGCGGCAGTCAGACGGGTAAGCATGTCGGGTTGAGAGCCGCGAAAGCCGTAAATCGACTGGTCGGCGTCGCCCACACAAGTGACCACGGTGGAGCTGCGCGGGGCCAGCCGCTGCAGAAAGGCGAGTTGCGATCCAGAGGTGTCCTGCGCCTCGTCAAGCAAGACATGAAGGTAGTTGCCATTCGGCATCGCGCACGCGCCCGCATCGATCGCCTCGGTCGCCATCGGCACCATGTCGTCAAAGTCGATGAGGCCCTTGGCGGCCAGAGCACAGTTGTACGCTCTGAGGATATCTCTCTCCTCGGCGCTCAGCGCGCCGCCGCTGCCTGCCTTGGCCTTGGCAACAACCGCGAGGGCGGCGCGGACGGCACTGCGCGACTGCTGCCGCCCGTCTCCCGGGCTCTCGTTGAGCAGTCCGAGGTCGAGAAGCACAGCCTTCATCTCCTTGCGCGCGACTCGCGGCTCCATGACCGTGGACGTGCAGCCGGCCTGGCGGAGGCAGGCGAGCGCGCGTGCGTGGTAGGTGTTGACCGCCGGAAGTTCCGCAGGCGGTGGGACTGCACGCTCGATCTTGCTCAGCAGATCGGCGCGACTCTTGGTGGAGAAGGTGAGGACAAGCACGCGGCTTGCCGGCATCCCAGCGTCGAGCAAGGACTTGACCCGCAGAGCTAGCGTAGTGGATTTGCCAGAGCCGGCGCAGGCGCAGACGAGGAGGCTGCGCTCGGACGGGAAGTCCACGACGCACCGCTGGAACTGGTCGATGGCAGGTGTAGACGAAGACGACATTTTGGCCGTCTCCTCTGCCGGGAACGGCGCCTGAAGTTAAGGTCATTCACGGGTGTCCGCGGCCCACTGTTTCCGCTGGTAGGACAGTGATCGCCGCAAACCCTGTGGTCAGCTCCATATGATCTCGGATATTTTTTGTAGGCACCGTAACACCAAAAAACTACTATGTCTTCGAGTGAAAAGTAATCCGAGCAAGCACGCGGCCGGTGCGTCCAGCCGTCTCGCCCACCCTTGCGCCTTGGGCGTCTGCCCTCTTCCACTTCCTATCTCTCTTCGCAGTCCCTCGCCGATTCTCGCAGCAACCTTCATGCCACCACGCGGTCGTCCCACCCTCGTCGTTCTCGCTCCTGCCCCCCGGTCGTCCTCTGCCACCAGTCTGCCTCATCGCTCTTTTAATAATCGCTATCCTCATTCTGCGGCGACGCCGACGCCTTTCGACCGAGCCAGTGCTCTCGCGGCTTCTCTCACCTTTCGGCGCAACTCCGCTCTCCTCGCAGCGTATCTCGGGTCATCCAGATTCCAGTTTGCAAAACAACGACCTCTCTTTAATTGTGTCGAGCTCTCCTGGAGGAGGTTGGAACCATTCTTCTGACTCCCACTCCGATCATGTGCCGCCAATACCTGTCGTTGCTCAGGTCCACTCCCCCCCCTCCCCCCCGTTTCGCTGTATTAATTAATTCTTTCCGTCTTCCTCTTGTCTGGCCAGCGCGAATTCTTTTTACTCTCGTGAGCTGTGAACAGACGCACTTGCCCAAATCCGCTAGGTTGGGCGTAATAAATAAATAAATACAACGGACATCCCAAGCTAGGGCTGGGTCGAGGACAGACACGTCCCCACCTTTGCTTTGCAAAAGCGAGGGGGGAGGGCGCATCGCCGCGCGGAGAGGGCTGGGAACAGGGCATAGGTTGGGCGTGCTTTCACAGCCACCCGGCGGGAGAATTCTTTTTTCGGACGAAATTCTTTTGCCATGGCCCGATCGGACCTCTCCGCGGCGCCGCGGCTGGTCGACAAGGCGACGCGCGAGTGCGGCCAGGCTGGCTCGGGCGAGAGCGCTTGGGTCGCGCTGAAGGACTTTGCGCGCTGCTCGGACGCCCATCTCCTCGCGATCGCCGGCGCGGTGTGGGAGCACCTCGGCGCCCCGCACTCGCAGGCTCGCTGGCAGGCGCTCGAGCTGTGCGCGCGGCTCTGGCCTCGCTCCGCCGCCTTCCGGCACGCGCTGATGCGCGACATCCCCACCTTTGTCCAGCTCGTGTGCGCCATCGCGCCAGCCGCATCTGCTGGACGCGCCGCCGCTGCCCGTGGCGGGCTGCCACCGCCCGAGCACTGGGCGAAGCAGCTGCATCGGCGCGGCGTCGAGCTGATCGAGAGGTGGCACGCGTCGCACGGGCACCTTCCCGAGTACCGCCAGCTCGACCTCGCTCGCCGGCGCGTCTGCACCAGCGCTGCCTCCGCGTCGGCGTCTCTGGACGACGGCCCTCAGGCGCAGCGGTGGGCAGAGCAGTGGCAGCAGCTGCGGGACGGAGGGGCGGAGGCGAGCCTCGCCGAGGCGGCGGCGGCCGTCGTGCAGCTCGGCACGTGCGTCCAGATCATGGCACCGGTGATGGACGAGGCGGACGGGGCGGACGAGGCTGCGGCAGCGGCTAGCGGCGCGAGAGGAGGCGCGAGAGGAGAGGCGGCGGCTGCGGCGGCAGGGCAGGCGGCGGCAGCGGCGGGAGAGGCTGCGGCGGCGGCGCGGCGGCCTCGCCAGGGCGGAGCGACGGGCGAGGAGATTGCTGGCGGGGCGGCGGCGGCGGGACTTGAGGCCGCGGCGGAGGAGATGGAGGAGGAGGGAGAGGAGGAGAGAGAGGAGACGGAGGAGGAGACAGAAGAGGAGGAGGAGGAGGAGGAGGAGGAGGAGGCCGCTAATCTGGCCGGCGCACCTCGCATGCACGCACTCGGCGCGGGCGCCGTGCAGATCGACCTGCGCCAGCCGGAGCAGCGCAGCGAGGAGGAGCGGGCAGCCCTCGGGGAGGCGCTGCAGGGTGCTTGCCGAGAGGTGTGTGCTGCGCACTTTCGAGAGACACTTCCTGGACACTTCCTGGCTGCCTGCCGTGTGCTGCGACCCACCGAGGGCCTTCTGCCGCCATCTAGTCAGGCATCAGCCCAGCCCCTCCCCTGGCGCGCTTCCTCAGCGCGCGCTTCCCTTCGGCACCAGGCGCGCCTCCGCCTCCTCCCGAAGCTTCGCGCGCACCTCGCCGCCCTCGCGCACGCCCCGCTCGACGACGACTTGCAGAGCCACGAGCGGCGCGTCACTCGCGGCTGCGAGCCGAGACTGGCCGGGTTGGCCGAGACAGCGGGATGGTCCGTGGTGTAGGCGCGTACACACGCGGCTGCTGCGGCGCGTCACGGCGGCGCGTTCGGCGCTGCTCGAGGTGCCGCATCACCCCCCCCCCCACACACACACACACCTCCTCTCCTCGCACAGCCGTTCCCGCACAACCCTTCCCCCACACCCCTCCCTCGCAGCCCCGTCCCCGACACCCGTCCCCTCGCAACCCCTCCCCCACCCCCCTCCCTCGCACACCGCACGCCCTCTCGCTCTGCCGCCCCGCCCCGCCAGCAGGCTCTCCAGCCAGCAGAGCTGCTTCTCCCCGACGGCGCCACCCGCACGCAAGAGGGGGAGGCAGCCCAGGGGGAGGGGGAGACCGACTCCGATTCCGACTTTGAGGACGTGCCCCTGCTGCCGGCGCATAGCCTCGCGCGGACTGCCGCCGCCTCCGACACGCCCGCCGCCGCCGCCGAGCGGGCGGTGCGATCGCCGCGTTCGGCTGCGAGGGCTGCCGCAGCGTTGATGGGCGCGAGCGCGGGTGCCGCCGCCGGAGCGAACGACGGGACGGTGCTCAGAGCGCTGCTGCGACGCCCCGCACACCTCCTCTGCTATCACGAGCAATGCGGTGCGGCTCTGTAGGCGCTCTGTGGCGCGCCGCGCCGCGACGGAAGCTTGTGTCGCGTGGCCGTGCCGCCGGGCGGCGTGTGCCCGTTCCACGGCGAGCGGTGCGAGCGCGACGATGACGGCATCCCCTTGCACGACGAGTGGCGGCAAGGAGGGGAGCGGCCACCCGAGGCTCCGGCCGCAGAGGGGCAGGCGGCGCCAGCGCCAGCGCCAGCCCGCGGAGAGGTGTCGCCTCCTCCCCCGCGTGCGAAGCGATCCCGCCCTCGCCGCTCCGCCGCGGCCAGGGGCGGGCTGGAGGAGGTGGAGAGGCCTCGCTCGCATCCGCAGCTCCACGCGAGGCTCGCTCGGAAGCGGCCGGGCGGCGCGGAGCGGCGTGCGGAGGCGGCGCGCGACGCGAATGCCGCCACACGGGCGCGGTTCAATAACTTATGGTGAGATGTGCGTCCTTCGTGTGCTGTGACACTCGTTCTTTTTGTCTGCTTCCTACAATAACATGCACATAAACACGTCGTAAAACTCTCGCCACTCAGTCCTCTCGCCGCGTTTCTCTAGACTCTGTTCATCTACCTATTGCGGGGCCCTCTGGGGCGGTCAAAACCGGACCTACCTACCTATTGCATCGGGTCTAACCGTGGGCGCAGACCCCCTATCTGGGTATAGGAGCCGAACCCGGGCCGAGTGCCAGAGGTGGTCGTGTCACCGACTCGTTCCGGAGCTGCGTGGAGCCGACGGATGCTCCGGCGACGCTCCTCGCTCACCCTGTCCCGGCAGCTCTCCACCTCCGCCCACGACGCCGCTCGACGACTGCTCGGCGTTGCGGCGGATGCCTCCCCAGAGGACCTCAAGGCGGCGTACCGAGCAAAGGCGCTCGCGCATCATCCCGACCGCCACTTGGGTGAGGAGCGCGCACGCGCGGAGCGGCGCTTTAAAGAGGTCGGAGAGGCTTACGTGAGGCTCTCGGGCGCCACGAGGAGGCGTGCAGAGGACCTCTCCCCAGCGGAGGCCGAGGTGCGCACTTGAGCATCTTCGGTCGCTCTCTTCGCGCCTCACCCCGCTCGACTCTCTCGCCCCGGCAGCGGATCGATCGTCCGCGTCCCGCCTGTCAGGAACTGTTCATTGAGATCCTGCGCGCCGGCGGCGACGCGGCGTGGCAACTCCCCGAGGGCACAGGGAGCCTGGGCCAGTCGTCTCATCCTTGCCTTGGAGTTGGCGCGTATAGGGGCTCGCGTGGCGCGTGCCGGGGAGGAGCCGGCCGCGCGACGCCGAGGCGGCACCGCGCTGGCAGCAGTACCAGTCGGCGCTGCTCGAGTCTGGCGGCGTCGCGATCTGGGGAGCAGAGACGCGCGCCCTCTACCGCGCCTGCCTGCGCGCGCTGCGAGGCGCCGACGAGGGGACAGCGGCGGCCGTGCGGCAGCACGCGCGCGCCAACATCGCGCAGCATGCGGGCGCGGGAGGGGATGGCGCTGTCGGGAGCGGCAGGTTTGTGATGGGCTGTGTTGCAATTAGGCGAGACCGACGGACGCACTTTGCGCGGGCTCGTCGGCCGGCGGGAGAGGCGGCGGTCTGTGGCGCTCCTTTGAGCACGAGCCCGACGGTGGTGCACTGTGTAGGTTGCTCGTCGGCGGGAGGCATGACCTCGAGGAGCTCTGCCGCTGCCTCGGCTCGGCGCTCGGCGAGGAGACGAGAGGGGAGGGGTGATCTCAGTAGAGAGCCTTAGAGCGCCGGTCCCGTCTTGGGTCTGCGGCTCCACGCACCGTAACACGTTGCTGTACTGGGACACGCGGTACGTTCGAGTGTCGTGTGCGTGTGTCTCGCCCCCCCGAGTCGGGCGAGTGCGCGCCTGGGGGGAGTTGGGAGAGCGTAGGCTCTGAGTACTGAGAGGTGAGAGATCAGAGAACAGCCGCGCCGCGCATGTGCCATGTCGCGCGACGGAGCGGAGAAAAAAAAGCCGCTGTATTCACGAATATCCGCGACAGACCAATAGAGTGGCTCTCTCTGACTCTCTTGCGTCAGAACTCAACTTGCACGCTGGCCACTGCTCGATCCTCGCGCGGGGCGGGGCGGCCACATCATCTCTTCGTCATGCACTCGACGTCACTGTATGCTCTCCATGCAACCACACTCTTCACACACGCCTCTTTCCTCCGCGAGCCTCCCCACGAGCGCTCCTTCGCCGGAGTCGGAGCCCGAGTACACTGCGGCACCGCGCACCGATCCGCCCCCCCTCCCTCCACATGCCATGCCATGGCTCCTCCTCAGCACGCGGGGCTGAGAGCCCCCCCCAACCGCTGCCCACCAAAGCACATGCACCGCCCCGTCGACACCGCGCCGGCCTCGGAGCGGCGCCCCGGTCAGGGCGCAGCTGCGCCTCAGATCCACGGTGCTGCGCCTCAGATCCACGCCTCAGATTCATGACTCAGATCCATGACGGGTAGATGGAGGCGACGCCAGACGAGGCGCGCGACACCGAGGGAGGCGGAGACTGCTTCTCGCCCGTCGACCTCCGCTGCTGAGACGCGGCGCCGCCAGCCACGGCGCCGCCAGCCACGGCGACGACGCGCTCGTCGCTCGCCGCCATGCGCGCGCGCTCCAGCTTGTGGTACGACGCGAGCCGGTGCCGCTGGCAGCAGTACGGCCGGTCGTTGAGCATGAAGACGGGCCCGTCGATCCGGCAGGAGCACTCGGAGCAGAGCACGCAGCTGGCGCCGTCGGAGAGCGCGCTGGCGGGGGCGGAGCCTCGCCAGACGGCGGCGGCGTCGCAGGGGCCGGCGCTCGAGGGGCGCGGCGGCGCTCGATGCGGGAGCGGCGCCTGCAGAGAGAGGGGCGGCGCGTGAGCAAAGGGGCGGCGCGAGAGCAGTGGCCGGCGGCGCGGGAGGCGGCGCGCCGTGAGAGACGGCGGCGGCGGCTCGGAGAGGGCGGTGCCCGCCGCCTTTGCGGTGTTGGACGTCTCTTCGTTGGCCCTGCCCCCGCAGCCCTCGTCCCCGCCCGGTGCAGTCTGCGCCGTGTCTGCGGCCGGCGGCTCGGCCCGCGTCGGCTCTCTGGGCGGCGCCGGGCTCGTCTCGGCGTCGTGGAGAGAGGAGGTAGCGGTGGCGCTCTCGAAGGCCTCGACCAGCCGCGCATTCGCGCCGCCGGCCTTGCGCGTCCCGCCCAGCCCTCCGCTCGAGGAGGAGGAGGAGGAGCCTCCGCCCGGGCTGCCGGAGCCGCTCTCAATTCTCGACGCGTGCCGGCTCGTGGCGGCGAGGGAGAGGTCAGAGCCGCCAGGCCTGGGGCCGAGGCCGAGGCCACCGAGCGAGGCGCTGCGCTGCAGCTCGTCGCTCGCCTTGCCGGACTTGTCGATCCACTTGGTGAGCAGCGAGCGCAGTTTGCCCTGCGAGGACGTCTTTTTGAGCACGATGCCGAGCAGAAGGCTCTGCCAAAAGTTCTGCTGGGTGGTGCCGCCGTGCGAGACGACGTGCAGGTCCGCGTGCAGGTCCGTCAGCGACCCCGTCGAGTTGCCGCCGCGGCCCATGGGGACCTTGGCGAAGACAGGTTTGCCGTCAGCGTCCCCGCGTGTCGTCAATTCCTTCGATTTTAGCTTCGAAACGTTCTCCAAGTTTTGATCTCCGGGTCTTTAGCCTTCTCGGGTCGATTTTTCTGAGCACTGGGGTCGATACCGCATCGTAAGTTAACAATGTGGCCTGCCCTGTTCACGCGCGCGCGAGACGTGCAGACAGGGTTGCCAGGGTGAGAGCGAATGGCGCGGTTCACGCCTCGCACAACAGAGAGAGAGAGATGCGCTCTGCATGGTGGGGACATAAACGGAGAGCGAGTACTTGGGCGAGTAGGCCGTGCGGTCAACGCTGCCGCGCGCGACTTTGCGCGCGAGGCGGCGCAGCTTGAGAACGGCGGTGGGCGAGGAGCCGCCGCCGTCTCGTGGAGCAGCAGGTTGAAGTTGTTGTTTGTTTTGTTTGCCCCTTGTGCCTTGAGCGCTGGTCCGAGCCCTCCGTCCGTTCAGCTTCGCCACACACCGCGCACACAAAACGGACCACCGATTGATCTTTGTGATTGTGCAGAGATTTTGGCAATACCATTATGTGATGTTACAGGTGGGTAAGAGGTTGTTTTTGAGATGCGCGCGAGCTGCGGGACCGCCGGGACGGCAATACCAAAAACAACTAACACTCACACACATCATTTGGGGCAGAGCCTGGGCCCTGTTCACGCGCGAGAGAGAGAGTTGTTGTTTGTGTCACGCGCGCGCGAGACGTGCAGACAGGGTTGCCAGGGTGAGAGAGCGAATGGCGCGGTTCACGCCTCGCACAACAGAGAGAGAGATGCGCTCTGCATGGCCTGGGACATAAAAGAGAGCGAGTACTTGGGCGAGAGTAGGCCCGTGCGGTCAAAACGCGCTCGCTGCCGCGCGCGACTTTGCACGCGAGGCGGCGCAGCTTGAGAACGGCGGTGCCGGTGGGCGAGAAGCCGCCGCCGAAAACGTCTCGTGGAGCAGCAGGTTGAAGTTGTTGCGCTTGACGAAGATCGCGTCGTGGTAGAAATCGCGATGCGCCTTGACGTAGCCGTGGCCGACCTTGCATCTACCTTGCAGCCCGACGCCCACGAGGGGGGAGGGGCGCTGCTGAGAGACGGTGGGAAGGGAAAAGTGAAGGGGCGCGGGCAGCGGGCACGCGGAAGCAGAGTGCGAGTGCAAGTGCGGGGTCTTGGGGGCCGGGGCCGGGGCCGCGGCCGGGGCGGGGGCCGGGGCGTTGTGGGTTGGAGATTGGGTTCTTTTGGGTGAGGTTAGAGACATACATAGAGAGAGAGAGACATGTTTTGTTCTGAAGTTAGTAGGTTGCGTTGAGTTTTACGTGGGGTGAGGTTGGCTGGGTGAGGTAGTTCGCGCGGCGCTCGGGCTCGCGGGTTGTTGCACGAGTATATATTGGGCCACGATGTCTCAAATATGAGGGGTTTTGACTCCTACCGGCTCCTGACGCTATCCCTGGCAGCTCTAATGACCAGAATCAGTAGTGTTGTGATAGAGGGTGCCCATACTAGCGCAGGAGCTGCCACACTCGCCCGGACCGTCCCCTTCTGGGGCCGGTTCCGCAGCCCGCGAGAGCCGACAGCGGGGCCGTGCCGCGGGTGCCTACTGCCAAGTGCCAAAAACACCGCGCCGTCCCGCCATCACCTACAGGCTGTCTTGTGTGATGGCTGGGATGTCCAAACGCCACCATCTTGGCTCTTTTGCGACCTCAAACCCGCGAGCTGCATGGCCATGGGTGGTCCTTGACGTCCACAGACGCCCGGGATGACGCCACGGTGAAGCTGAGCCGGAACGCGTCGACAAGTCTCGTCTGAGCCCGTGGCGGTCGCAAACTCGCGACACGCTTTTGGCCCTAGGCTCGTCGTCGTGCAACATTGCAACAACCCCTCGCCCTCGCCGCGTGGTCGGCCGGCACCCGGACCCACACTGGCCCGCACCGGGCCAGTGCTTGCACTTTGAATGCCGTGGGGCTCCTGCCCGTGTCCGGGCGTGGAGATGCGAGGGTCGCCCCCCCTTGCCCCACCACTTTGTGTGTGTGGAGAAATCTACCTTACCTTACCTTACCTTAGAGCCGTACTGGGCACTGCCTCTGCGCACTGTGCACTCATCCTTTAAGAGCGAATAATTAAAACAGCGAACACTCTCCACCGTGTGCGTGTGCTGGCCTTATGCGCGCGCGCAACTGGGAGGACGCGCCCAACCCACGCGGGCGCGCCGCGGCGGTCCGCCTCACCAGATCGGGTTGGAGCGCTGCAGCTCGTTTGCGTACTGCCCAAACAGCACCTGGCTCGCGGGCACGCCCTCGAGCTTGCCTGGCGGCGCGCCCCAGGTGAAGGCGCGCTCCTCGGGCGGCGGCGGCATCTGGCGCCACTCCGGCACGGCGCGCGGTGCTATCGAGGTGTCGTGGTGCAGCCGACAGAGGTGCCGGCGAGCGACGCGGAAGAGCTCCTCCGACCCCTCCCAGCGAACCACCCAGAGCGCGCCGGCGCCTCCCTCGCTCGCGCAGTCCACGTGGCCCAGCACCATCACAGAAGCACCATTGAGGCGAGAGCACGACGGCAGCGTCAGGTCCTGCGGCGCGCGGGGCGGTCGCTCCGTCACGCGGGCGCCACAGGGGTCATCATCACGCGGGCGCTGCAGTCGGCGGCCTGCAGTCGGCAGCGGTCGCCCGGGTGGAGGGCGACGTCGGACATGCTCGCCGCCCTCCTCGCGGACTCGCTCTGCACGAATCGCCGGCGCCTCTGGCGGCCGACGCCGATGCTGCTCTGAGGAGCAAGAAGAAACCGAACGCCACCGATGTATAAAGGTAAAAACGAATAAGGGAGAGCGATGAGTCAGGGGAAGAGACAGCAGGAGAGAGAACGACGAGAGTGAGAAGAATGCGAGGTGGCATGAAGGTCGCTGCAAGAATTGGTGATAAACTGCGGAGAGAGATAGGAAGTGGTAGACGCCCGAGGGTGGGCGACGGCTAACACCACACTTCTCCCCTAAAATCCCTGTGTGGTGGCGGCGTACCGTCCTCCCATCCCTCCCTTGGGTTGCCTGTTTTCTTTCTTTCTTTTTAAAAACGAATAAACCGGCACCGTTTCGCCCGCATTGCAATCACACCCCAAAACCCCCGTAAGAACCGTAGCGGCGACACGCGCGATCTAGGCCCACATGGACCGCTCGCAGCGCGATGTCACCTGTCAGTCTGCATGGAGCGCGAGGTGCGCAAAGTCGCCCTCGAACTCCTCGCGGTCGCGTTGGCGCGCCGCGCCATCCGGGCCGTAAGAGCCGAGCCTGGCCTGGGCCCGCTCTAGCCAGCCGTAGAGGAGGGGGCGGCAACGCTTGTAGGCCAGAGCGCCGTCCACCGCCTCGTACCAGCGCTGCAGGTCGCGCATGCTTGCGGGCGAGAGGCGGAGGACGGCGGTCTCAGAATCGAAAGCCTCGTCGCTGATCGTGGCAGTGTCTGGCACGGTGACGCTGGTGAGGGAGGAGCAGCGGACGAAGGCGTACTCGCCGATGGAGGTGAGGCTGGCGGGGAGGGCGACGCGGGCGAGGGAGGAGCAGAAGTAGAAGGCGTTATCGCCGATGGAGGTGAGGGTGGCGGGAAAGGTGACGCTGGTGAGGGCAGAGCAGCTGGCGAAGGCGTACTCGCCGATGGAGACGAGGCTGGCAGGGAAGGTGACGCGGGCGAGAGAGGAGCAGCCAGAGAAGGCGTACTCGCCGATGGAGGTGAGGCCGGCGGGGAGGTCGATGGAGGAGAGGGAGGAGCAGAAGTAGAAGGCGTTGTCGCCGATGGAGGTGAGGGTGGCAGGGAAGGCGACGGAGACGAGCGAGGAGCAGCCGGCGAAGGCGGCGTTGCCGATGGAGGTGAGGGTGGCGGGGAGGTCGATGGAGACGAGCGAGGAGCAGCCGGCGAAGGCGTCGAGGCCGATGGAGACGAGGCCGGCAGGGCATGTGATGGAGGCGAGGGAGGAGCAGTGGAGGAAGGCGCGGCTGCCGATGGAGGTGAGGGTGGCGGGGAGGTCGATGGAGACGAGCGAGGAACAGCCGACGAAGGCGCCGTCGCCGACGGAGGTGAGGCTGCGCGGGCAGGCGATCGAGACGAGAGAGGCGCGGCCGCGAAACGCCTCATTCGGAAGGTGCGTCATGCCTTCGGGCAGCACCGCGTGCCCGTCGGCGACGACGACCTGCCAGCCACCCACCTCCAAAGTCACGGAGCCGGGCGGCGGCGCGGTGCCGCTCGGCGGCGGGGAAGAGAAGAGGCGAAGAAGCGTCGAGGCGGGCACCATCGGGAGAGGAAGAGACGAGAGAAGAAAATGAGTCGGAGAAGCCTACGGCCGTCCGGTGAAGCATAAACCGCGGCACCGTTTCGCCCGCATTGCTCTCGATCGGTCGCGATGGACACGCCCAGATCACAGTACGGTCGTGAACGGTACATCGAGGGCGTCTCAACCCTCATTCATCATATCATCTGTTCGGCGCGCGACTCTTGGATGGCGTCGGCCCAGAGGGGTGGTTGAGGGGTTGAGGGTTGAGGCCCCCCCTCAACCATCTGGTTGACGGTTGAGACCCCCCGTCAACCCTTTAGTTGAGGGTTGAGGCCTCCGGGGCCTATTCACAGGCTCGCGCGTGATCACAAACTGGAACAGCCTGCCGCCAAAAAATCGCTTCGCCTGCGGCGCGCTCTTGCGCTCCTCGTACCTCGAGCGCAATCCACAAGTAGGAGACGCTCTCACTGTCGCCATTCAGGCGCCTGATCTTTCAGCAAAGCGATGGCCTACCAGGTACGAGTTCAGATGCGCGCCCGGCAGAAGACGCTTGTGATGCCGCATGCAGTGGAATGCGCACAGAGAACGGACGGCAAGAGAAGGCAAGGGAAGGAAGAGAAACGGCTGGTGAAGCTCAGCTCACGGCGTAGTATTGCGGTCACTAACCACCCACGGCAAGAGTCACGGTGAATGCTGCCGCATAAAAGCAACAGAGTCGCGGTTGGCGCGATGGCGCGATGGTCTTGTCGCGGTTAACGACTTGACGTTGCACACGGCCATAGACGCAGGATCTGTGTTTGGCGAGCCTCAAGCAGCGAAAGGTAAGCAGGCGCGAGGAATAATGTCAATCCTGAGATCTCAATTTTGGCGCTAGTTTCGTTTCCTGGTACATCACGACGACTTGGGTCTCATGTAGCTCGACGGCTCTTCGACGGCTCTTTCTGGTTGGATCAGACAGTGCTCTCAGTCAACAACACAATGCCGAGAGCAGGGCGGCCTTCGAGCAGGCGGCCTTCGAGGCAACTAAGTTCCTGCTGCATTTTGCCACTCAATGTACAACTTGATGGCGGCGGACGTGTCGAGCATGGATCGAGAGCATGGAAGGCGGCCATTGCTCAAACCTGTTCGAGTTGGCCTCCGGGAACAAGGGTGCGTGGCCGGCGCGGTCTGTTTCACGTGCAATAGGGCAACGCCATCAAAATCGCGCGAACATGGGCCGACTCACATGCCTCCGACATTTCTCAGGGCTCGGACGGAAGCTCTGCAGACAGCCAGACCGCCCTGCGCGCACATTAGTGTGCGGTCGGACCGACTTTTTCAGACTTTACTATTCTGGATACTGAGGGTATGTGCTGCTAGATCTCACTGAGCTGAGCTCGTATCTGCCTTTGGTAAGCAGTTTTGAGTTCGGTAATGTCTCCGGAGATGGAGGGCCGCGTCCGCGGACGACCATGACGTCGGCCGGGACCCCCCCCGGCGCGGGGGCCTTCGATGGCTGTCAGCGCTCCTCCGGGCTTTGCATCACACCTCCCATTCACGCACGTAGCCAAGTACTCGTAAAAACGGCGCGTCAAATGCAGCATCCAGGCGTCTAAAGAAGACGACATGAATGGTTCACAGAGAATGTGTTCAGACCTCTTTGCGCGGGTGTGTGTGTGGACAGCCATTCCGCGTGGTTGAGGGGTTGAAGGGGTCTGTCAACCACTTGGTTGAGGGTTGAGGCCTCTGTCAACCACGTGGTTGACAGTTGAGGCAATCGGCCTCAACCACCGCTCTGGGCAGAATGGCGAGAAGGAGAATTCGAGTTCTCCCGATTGCTTTCCCTTCATTTAAAAAGAAATCTGACGCCCGCTACGGACGCGCGCGAGGCCCACGGCCGTCCGGTGTTTCATAAAGCGGCACCGTTTCGCCCGCATTGCTCTCAATCGGTCGCGATGGACACGCCCGGTCTATCGCCGACGAGTGCGTGCGTGGACCCCGGCTCGGCATCTTCCTCGGGCCTGCGGACGACAGAGGGGCCTGAGATCACGGTGGGCGTGCACGGAGGCGAGGCGGCAGCGCTGGTCCCGGCGGGCATCAAGGAGTACGTGCGCCTGCTGGGCGGCTGCAAGCTCAGATGCTGGATCATGCTCATGTGGCTCATCCTCACCCTCTCCGGCCTCTCCGTCTACTTCCCCCTGACGCTCGTGCTCGACATTGCAATTGAGCCTCCGTTCGGCTCCGCATCCGAGCGGGCCAAGGATTTGTACGAGGAGCACTATCCGGCGGGGGAGCCGGTCTTTCTTGCCGCCATGCTCTCCACCACCGCGCCGCACAAGCTCTTCAACACCGACGCACGCCCCTATCCGGTGGGGTATCCGCCTTTCCTCGACTACAACCCTGGAGAGGGGGCAGACCTGATCAAGGAGGCGGAGGGCATTTTCGACGACGTCATTGACGTGCTCAAGCCCTACTTGGAGGAGAACGGCGGCCGCTGCCAGTGGAACATCTACAACTTCTTCAGCTGGGAAGTTCTGGTGCCGCCGTGTGTGTGTGCCTTGGGTCGGCGAGGCACACGAGGGGCGGTGCGCGGTGAAACCGTCGGGCGCCTCGCTGTAGGTGGAGGGCTTTGCTGTCATGATGGCGCCAATCATCTTCCCGCCCGCCCACGAAGGGCGAGAGGGCATGCTCCCGGTGCACTTGGTCTCGTGCGACGGCCGCCCCATCTACAAGGAGTGCGTCTTCAAGCGCGAGCCGTTCTGCGAGCCGATCGAGCAGGTCCTCAAGGACTTGGAGCACTACCGCGCCGACCGCAGCCCCAGCAACATCAGCATGACCTTCGTCTCGCACCCAAGCCGCTCGACGGGCCCTGCTAGTCTCACCGCATCGCCCAGTCGAGAGCGGTTGGCCGTAGGTACCCCATCATCTACGAGGACATCATCCTCGGGATCGAATTCGCGATGCTGCTCTCGACGGCGGCAACGGTGCCGTCGCTGGTCGTGCTCGCCTACATGCTCCGGAATATGCGGCAGCTGCTGCTCGTCGGAGCAAACATCCTGACCGCCATCGGCTCGTCCCTGCTCATCATCTATCCCCTGTCGCACTTCGTCATGGACGTCTGCGTCGTCGCGCCGACGATTGCGATTGCCGTCGCGCTGGCCATGTCGATCGACTATAGCTTGTTCCTGCTCACCCGCTTCAACGAGGAGCAGAGGAGCGGGTCCCCGGTCCCAGAGGCGCTCAGCATTGCGATCGCGACGCAGGGCCACACCATCGTTGTCTCGGGCGCGACGCTCACGCTCTGCTTCACCTCGATGCTCATGCTGCCCTCCTCGACCATCACCTCGATCGCCGCCGGCGCCGCGATCGCTGCGGGCGTGTCCGTCGTCGACTCGCTGTCGCTCACGCCGTCATTGCTCCTGTCAATGCCGCGCTTCTTCACCGCGGACCGGCGGTTTGGCCTCACCCTCGACGACACTCCGCTCGACTGCAGGCGCCGTCCGGTGGACGGCGACGACGCCGCGCCCGACGTCAGCGCTGCAGAGCACGGGGGGAAGCTGGGCGTTTGGGGGCGGCTCGGCCAGTACTCGCAACGGAGCGCGTTGGTGACCGCGCTTCTCCTCGCCGCCGTGGCCCTCCCCTTTGGCCTCGCGCTCTCGCGGTACACCTACGTGGTGGACATCAAGCCGCTGCTGCAGTCGGACCACCCCGCGACCGACGCCTACATCATGTTCACCGAGATCTACCCGCAGTCGATGTCCACGCCCGTCGAGCTGCTCTTCTTGCCCCCCAACGCGGGCGACATGGACTCGTCGGAGTGGAAGCTGGCGTCGTGCCACATGCTCAAGGACCTGGCGGACAGGGTGACGGAGGTCATGAGGGCGGAGGGCCATGACTATGCGATGTCGGCCAGCGACTTTGTGGGCATGATGATGATCCTGGGCCACTGCGTGGAGGAGGGCGTGTACATCGACGGCATTCCTTTGCTCAACATGATGCCAATCCTCGAGCAGATCGGAGTGTACGACACGGGCTACAGCATCGCCACCAACGCGGATAAGACTGCCACTTATGTCTACGTCATCTGCCAGGTGGACGTGTTTTCGGAAGTGGGCGAGGCGTGGATGCGCGCTCTCCGCGCGGCGTTGCCAGACTCAAACCCCGCCACCTGGGATGGCGTCGATCTGGGCGAGCTGCACCTCTACGGTCCGCTGTCCCCGCTCCCAGGCTGCCCTCTCTAGCGGTATAGCTGGCGGCTCACCACGACAGGGCGAGCGTTCTCAGGCGTGCCTCTCGACCAAATGGACGGCGCCGAGTTCACGACGCAGCGCATGGTGTGGGTGGTCCTCGCAATCACACTCATCATGTGGATGATCCTCGGCGGGTCGTTCGGGTCGCTCCTCATCCCGATGCGCGCGGTGATCTGCATCGGCTGGATGATTGCCGTCACGTTCGGTCCGCTCCCGCCTCCGTGAGCCACAGCACGCACCGGCCGGCTTGAGAGACGAGCTCCCGGCCCGCAGGCGCCGCGGTGGCAGTCTACCAGCTGGGCTTCCTCAGCTTCCTCGGCATCTCGTCGCTGAAGCCGTCGGCCGGCTCGGTGTTCCCGCTCCTGCCACACCCCCTCTGCGGCGGATGGCGGCCCGAGGTGCGCCCTCGGTGACCCTCGGTAGGCGATGTTTTGGGTCGCGCTGCCCATCACGGGGCCCATTCTCGTGGGGCTCGGCCTCGACTACGACATCTTCCTTATGGACTCCGTGATGGAGAATTGGCTGTGTGGCAAGCGGCCCAAGGAGGCGGTGGTCGCTTCCCTCGAGCAGGCTGGCGCCGCCCCGCCTCGCCCGCGCGAGAGAGGCGCACGAGACCGCACGCGCCCTCTCCTTGCAGGCGGGCACAATCATCTCGGCGGCTGGCATCGTCATGTTCTTCGCCTTTGGCGCGCTCCTCGTCTCTCCCACGCCGGTTCTCAACCAGGTGGGTTTCATGCTGTGCGTTGGCGTGCTGATTGACTGCTTCGTCACCACCAAAATAACTATCCCCACGTTGATGGCGCTTGTTCCTGGCAACGCCAACTTTTGGCCGCGGGCTCAACGGGAAGAGCCATCGTCGTCGGGAGCCAGAGCGGCCCAGAGTCCTCCAAGGCAAACGCTTCGAAAATCGCTGTCGTGGACCGCACCTCGGTCGGTGAGGTCGGTGAGGTCGGATCCAAACTCGCCGTCGAATGGGGGGAGCGGGACGAGCAAGAGGGAGCGTGAGGTTGGGGGAAGTTCCTGACTCATTCTCTGTCTGGGTGCATGCGAGTGAGATGCGTATTCAACTGCCTGAAACCGACATATCACCACAGGTTTTAGGGGCACACACAAAAAGAACCCTGCGTGCACAAACACCGCGCTCACCCACGCGCAACCGTGGCCTTGCACTTTGAATGCCGTGGGGCTCCTGTCGTTAGACGTGGAGACGCGAGGGTTGGCGGTTGCCCCCCCCTTGCCCCACCACCTCGTGTGTGTGGAGAAGTTTACCTTACCTTACCTTACCTGTGCACAAAGATCGTGCAGGCGAGGGGCGCGCGGCGCGGCCGCGGGCGGCGGGATCTGTTCCTTTTTACCCATCTCCTAGTAGAGGTGTCCGTTTTGTTTATTTATTTACACTACCGCACAGACACAGCTCACAGGTAGGTCCACACCGGTGTACTCTACGTACTACACGGGACGAGCGGCCGTCAGAAAGATCACACAGCAGTATACGGTCGTGAACGGTACATCGAGGGCGTCTCAACCCTCATCCATCATATCATCTGTTCATCTCCCCATTTTCTCCGATGCGGCCGAACCGTCCCTCAGATACCGAGGGCCTCGCAACCTGTATACCACCATCGTACGCTACTAGTAAGGGTCGGCCGGGGCCAGCTAGGACCGGCGACCTGCGCTGCGATGCATGGACGAGCGCCTCGTCCCTGCTCGTTGCTGCAGCCGCGGAGTGCGGTCAACTAATTTTCAGCGCCTCTACGGCGCCTTCCGGGTGGACTAGATCTGTCCCGCTTTCGCTTGCTTGAGTTTGCGGGAAATGGAGCGCGACCGCGCCTGCAAGAGGGGGGGGGGTGCGTGAGCGCGTGCCAGGCCGCGTGCGCTCCGGGGGACGCTCGGGCAGGGAGAGCAGACGCTCGAGTCGTCGATCCTGAAGCACCGACGGCACGCTCCCGGCCCCCCTCCCCAAAGGCCCAATGCCCAAGCTCTGGCGTGGCGACGCACCTGCCGCTTCCTTGCCAGCTGGTCGCCCGCGGGGCGGCGTTCGGCCGTCGCAGGGTCGAAGCCCTCGACCGCCGCGAGCACAGCGTCCAGCATGCCCCGGGGAGGTGGGCTCGGACGGCATCGGTGGCTGTCGGAAGGCTGGCTCGACAGCGTCATGACCAGACTGGCGGCGCGGGCGGCGTCATCCAGCAAGACCGCCCTGTCGCCGCCGGCACCTGCCGCATCTGCGTGCGGCTGTTTGGCGCCACCGCCGAGGTGGCCCGAGATCACGCGGGATCGCGCGAGAGGGCTTTCGCCGCCCGCCGTGCTGGCTGGAGCGACGCACGCGCCATTCTCCATGTCGCCGGCCAGCGGCGCGTGGCCGGCCGAGAGCGGCAGCGGCATCAGCTGCAGCGGTGGCGCCTGCAGCGGTGGCGCCTGCAGCGACGCCGTCGCGTTGTCGGCCGAGAGCGGCAGTGGCAAGCAGAGCGGCATCATCTGCGGCTGCGGGTCGAGCGACTCCGAAGAGGTGGGGCGCAGCGGCGAGAAGGTCGGCGTGCTCGGCGTGTCGAGCCGGAGCAGCGACGGGGGGCTGTCGGACGGGGGGTGGGAGAGGGACGAGCCCGCCTCGGCGCCTGGCTTTGGTGGCCTCGGACGCCTTGTTGCCTTGTTGGCTTTGGTGGCCTCGGACGCCTTGTAAGGTTTGTAGAGCCACCACAGCGTCCGCCCCCCCGCGGCCATGACGGCCGCTCGGCTGCTCGGCTCCATGCAGAGGTGCCACAGCACCGAAGACGCCTCGCCTAGCGTCTCTGCGCTGGAGTTCGAAAAGAAGAGCTGCATCAGAGGGCCGACGACGCCAGCAGCGACGAGGGACCGCGCGTTGGCGTGGTCCATCGAGAGCTGGCGCAGCGCCTTGACGCTCGCAAGGCGCGACGCCTCGGACGGGCTCGTGCGGAGCAGGGCGATGAGGGGCGGCGCGGCGTTCTCGGCCGCCAGCAGGTCCCGGTTTTCAGAGTGGTCGTACGCCAGCAGATGGAGCGCTGTCGCCGCCACCCGCTTGGTGTGGTCGGGGCTGCTCCTCGTCGAGAGCAGGACGACGAACGCGTGCAAGCCGCCCGTGGCGCTTATCTCGGCCTTGTTGGCGGGGTGCGCCGCCAGCGCAAGCAGTGCCACAGCCGCGATGTGGCGGGTCTGTCCCCCGCCTCGATCCATCAGCTGCACAAGTGGTGCCGTGCCACCCGCCGCCGCGATCCCCAGCGCTCCCACCTCGTCGCGCGCCTCGAGAGCCGCGGCCGTCGCCGCGTCCTCCGCACCAGGCCCTCTTGGCGCGGCGGCGGCGATGTGGAGTTGCAACGTGACTCCTCCAAACAGGTCGCACAGCCACTCATGCACCAGGTGGCGGAGAGTGTGGTCCGGTGTGGGAAGCAGCGAGTACGGCCGCCAATTTGACCGGCCGTACAAGCCGTGCAGACTGAAGGAGCGATCGCCCAGCTTCACCTACGAGGCACAGGGAGTGCGCTTCGGCCAGTGGTTTCGGCTTTGCCGAGCGGTGTTTCGACACCGAGATCGTGTTTATTGCGCGCACCGCATCGTGCATCAGCCTGGCAGACAGCGGACAGACAAATGCGTGGGGAATGTCCTTGCGAGGCAGGCCGTGCTGCGCCCTGGGCACTGATGGCTGCTGCATCATGCACGCATACTAGTATGCTTGCGGCCGACGGCAGGCCACACCTGAGGGTCGTTCCCCCCTGGGACAGAGAGGTTCGTTCTCCGCCGGACGGAAACAATTTTTCTCTCTCTCTCTCAGTGTATGTAGCTCTTACACCTCTCCTTAAAATCCCTGTGTGGTGGCGGCGTGCCGTCCTCCCATCCCTCCCTTGGGTTGGCTGTTTTCTTTCCTTTTTTGTTTTCTTTTTTTAGCTCTTACGTACAGAAAGAAAGAAAGAAAGACGTAGTATATTCCCACGCACTTAAAT